>NC_088304.1:33928884-34002037 GCF_032854445.1 Liolophura sinensis | reverse complement strand
TATTGACTTCAGGCGCTTAAATCTTTCATTTCGGTCCAAAAATAAAATTTCGAATTTGTTAATGGTATACGATTTTGCTCTTGGAATATGGACCAAGGGATATGGAGCTTTTATTCCAGGCTCGATATAAAGATTTTTCTGTGATTTGTGGTTGATTTTGGTTGTTCTACTCGCTTTAAGACATCCAACAATTTATCATGACATTTTTAGGAGGGGTGGATCTTATGAGCGGTGATTCAGGTCAACACCTCCGAAAACGATGAGACGTTTGCACTGTGGTATAAAAACTGGCTCAGCCTAATTGATCCAAGAGGAAGTGCTTAAATAGATTAGATATATATAATCATAGAAAATGAAACGCAAAGCCGTTACACGTCGGACATTTAATGAATTTCTTTGTCACACTAAAATCACGGTATCTATGGAAAAATTTCGTTTTCTGCTGCATGGAAACATTTTGTTTTATTATTTTTATCCAGCACGCCACAGCGTTACCCCAGTATCAAAGAATATAATTCGCTTACATGGCAAAATACAACCGCATATAATACTCAACAACTCCCCCCCTCCCCCATATATTAGTACTTCATATATGTTACTTGTATAAAGAGAACGGTTAGCTATGTAAACCTTACCTGACTTTCTTATGCCTTGATCTTGAAAAGTACAGGCTCAATTCAACATGTACGTGGGTCTAACTACCTGTATCAGACATCATGTTATAAGGCATAAACAGGGGACAGCGCTGTAGTGCTCGTAGTTTTGAGTTAACTACATGTATCAGCATACAAATAGACCCTGGATATAACAGATAACTGAATTTTAATCATCCTCACTACCTGGCACGGATTTCGCCTGATACGCACTTTGTTCAACGGCGTTCATATCCCATACCGGTACCACTCCTTTACACGACCATTGTTTAAAACAAATATGATCATGCAAATTATGACTGGGTAGCGTGAAAGTCTCGTCCCCGGAACCCGTGTTTCATATGCTTAACAAACATTTCAATATTTACACTCTGTTAATCTCGTTTAAAATGTCTATCCACAAGGGTCGATGTGAGTTCAAGTCCAGCTCATGCTGGCTTCCTCTCTGGCCGTATGTGGGAAAAACACCAATCAATCAATCAATCAATCAATCAATCAATCAATCAATCAATCAATCAATCCACAAGATAATGCAGAAGTTCCCTCTCTTTTTCTGCTTCTACTACAAGGGCAGTGATGCAAAGATGTCAGATGCTTTACTTTTTCAACTGTCAAAAACGGGGAAGTATAGTTTTAAATGTAAAGTTTTAATCTCTGTAGATTAATTGAGTGTCTCTAAGAAAATAAACTTGAATGCACAAAAACTGCAAGTCAAGAAAAGCAGATATATATTAGCACTTCGTTCACAAAATGTATCTATAACTTTTTCGTGTGGAAGTTCATGTTACCTTAAACATGTAGTGCTTAAGATTATATAAAAGACGGGTGTAGCCCATGTATTTAGTTAGATGCAAGAGTCCTAACCATTCTAGTCAGCCATTTTTAACATGTATACAACAAAGAAACTGTGGCGACTTTGTGTTAACATGCACAAAGATACATTAGACACTCTTCTGAAATTCTGCAGTGAAAAATGGCATAATTGATGCTAAGATTTATTTGTGTATTTGATTGGAGTTCTACGCCGTACTCAAGAATATTTCACTTATACGATGGCGGCCAGATTTTCTCACGTGTCCTCCAATCCACTCCATGCACCTGACTTATGTATGTATGCTTGTGGTTTAGCGTCATACTTAACAATTTTTCAGTCACATGACGACGACGAGTCATTAGGTGTGTGCACATATACTGTGTCTTCTTGTGGCTATCCCGCCAAATTGCTCCCGCCTCTGAAGCATCATGCAGATGACACCAGACATGACACCCAATCCAGTCATATCTAATTGACACCGGGCCGACCAGTCCTGTTTCCTTGCTCTACCCTTCCAGTGCTGAGTGCCGAGTGATGCAGCAAAATGTAACATTTTTACAGTTTTTAGCATTACCCGACCGGGGTTCGATCCAGGGTCTCCCGAATGCAGAGCAGACGCCACCGAAGCGATCACCAGACTGGCAACCGAATTGGTCGGTGATGGATTCCTCAATGATTGGATGTAGCGACTACAACAACTAGTAAACTCCCTCCCCCATTTCACTGTCTCCCTCCTCATCGTAATGAGCTTGTAACCACCCCTTGCAATGAGCGGTATACGATGTACTATTTTAGTTCAATGCTTCACTGACTGTCATCGTTCACAAAATAAACCAAAATAAAATAAAGACGTTTGAGGGCATTATGACAGCGTGTCATACATATACAACCTTCTCTTGTTTCTGTAAAAGTGCAAACATATGGACATCACCATGTAGATAGAGTGATGCTTTTTGTAGTGGGATATTTCATTTCGTATTGACATTATGCATCAGTATAAATTTGAATAAAGAGGGTATATAGTTAGACTTTTATATTTAAATTACATAGAAACCAGAAAGGTTTGTAAAGGTTTTACCCATTACTTGTGAAACAAGTCTTTCAAACATCTCTATTTCAGTAGAAGTGTAAGCAGCAACCAGAGACACTAAGCAGCACGAAGACCAGGTGACAGAACTTGGCCGCATTATTATTATGCTGGTTCTTGAATGGCTCGGACAAGATGAGCTTTTGCTTTGATCCCAACCTTGAAAAGGGAAATTTTGATAAATGTTTGCATCCCCAGTTCTCGATGGCATCGTGGTAATAACCCGTCATCAGTAATTTTTCCTCGATTGTACCAAATTATTGTATACTCCATTACAATTGTTGTCGTCGTTGTCACACGTTATATAACACAGTACGCATTCTGTGAGACGAATCGGAAATTGGAGGTCATTTGACCACCACTTCCCTACCTAAAAAAATGGCCGCTCAATGTAAACGCATTGGGGAAAATGTCTCTTTTTGCCACTTCGCTAGCGACCATTAAGGTCTAGTTGTACAAAATAACGTCACGAAAGCTCCGCAGAAATACTCAGACTATCTGGAAAGCTGAAAATTATACAAATCCAACGCATACACGATCGCTGACAGCGATTCAAAAATAGGCATTTTCCTATGAAATAACGTTGCGATGACCCTTTTCTTCACCCACGCCATTTGTTACTAAGGAGATCACGTGGTCTCTAGCTTCCGATCCGTCTTACAGGATGGTTTCTCTCGACTGCATGGTTTATAGAGGCCAGGGAAGGGCTTGTCAGCTGGGGACAATATTGTAACGACGGTGAAGGAAATGGGGCAGAACTTGTCCTGTGAACCATCTCTCATAGCCTCCCCCTCCCTCCGCTGGTCCTTCCTCCTACTTCCCAATCGCTCACGACATGTAAGTGATTCGGGGCAGAACTTGTGCTGTGACCCATCTCTCATACTCCACCCCCCACCCCCCCGGTCCCTCCTCCTACTTCCCAATCGCTCATGAAACATAAGTGATTAAGCCAGTGTTTTAATGACAGTAACAACATGTACACCCTCATAAGTGTATGTACTTGCCTCCGACTTCCCGGTCTAGCACCTGTCCCCCGGGGAAACCTGAACACTAATGTATTAAGGCACCTGACCGTTCAATGTCAGCGGCTACATATCAATTAATTTACTGCTTCCGTCTCCTTAAGTGAGCCACTTGATTAATAAAGACCACCCGCACGGATGTATTTCCACATTTATACTTGATTAAACCGCGTTCATAAGGGTCCATTTGTCGAACAGGGGCGTTTCGAGTTCGAAGTCTTTTATCACTAAAGGTAAATAAAGTCCTACTGTCTCATGTGACATTTCAAAAATGTTAGGTAACTATTGTGGGACCACATTTACAGTAACATGGGCGCCTGATAAAAGCTTCGCCAATTCAGAGTAGACAAACACTGGAGAAAATTGAGGAGCTGGAGGTTTGTGAACCTGAGAAGTTTTAAAGGAAAGATGTGTCATCTGTGCCTCTGGAACACGGCGAGACAAGTGATCAGTAAATTAATGATTGATCACGGGTCACATGATAGAGGAAGATTGTTCTTACCTTCAACGACAAAAGAGTTCCAAATATAAACCCCCCTATGTCCACAGTCCACAACTAATTCCCCATTTACTTACATGTTAAAGTTTAGCCTCAGAGCACTGTCCCTAAATCTGCAAGCCCCGAATGCTCCCGGCCTGATGACCCTTTTTCCCTGACACAACTCCTGTCAAATTCCTGATAGGGGTTGACTGATGAAAAATTATCAAACAGCTGATAGGGGTCAAACCCACCCAGACTTTTCACTACTTTTGCCCAGCGTGTATTAGGCACCATTCTCTGAAAAACACACAAAATTTATACCGAGAATGAAACGTTGAAACCACTGCTACGAAATGATACTACTTAACAAGCAGAAAAAACAAAAAAGAGCAGCCTAAAAGAGCAGAAGAAAATACATCTATAAGCAGCAGGGGTTTACATTTGAAAACATTAATTCTGGACTTTACCCCTATTCAACTAGTCGAATGAAACTAGGGCATACACCATTTGTAGCATTCGACAAACTCACATCTTCTGAACGCGGAATATGAAATAGGATTATCCTAATTTTATTCCACTTGTCGAATTAGACGAGTTGATCGTTCGTATGAACGCGTCTTTTATCTTAAGAACACCATTTTTACCGTTAGAAACAAAACTGGGATAAAGCAAATGCTGTATGGATGTAGAGCATCCTATAAAAGCCAAAGAATTCTGTAATCTTAGATAGTGAGGAGATTTATTGCATTTTCTAAAGTAAAATAGTTTTATGAAAGGTACTCCATTGCAATTAACATATCACATGTTTTTCTGTTTGACCCGTGACTGGGGATACCTTTCGTCCGCGTTTGGAAATGTGTAGAGGCTGCATTAATTAACCATAGTTCTCTTACATTGTATAGGGCGTTGTCGGTTGCTGAAAAATCGTCATTACTGTAAAGGCCAACGAACATTTGTTGGCTCTGAATTATATGTTAATGTGTTCATGTATTAGTTGCCCATTCATTGTATACAGACTCCTGTATTAACGCAGTCCGGAGGTTCCTGTCAAGAAGAGGACCTGTTAAGGTCATGAGATCTGACAATGGCAGTAACCTCGTAGGATCCGAACGGGAACTCGGTATTTATAAAACGAAAGAAAGCATTGTGTATTTTGAAAAGTGACATACATTCATACATACACACTTAACAACACAACCAATAGTGCTGTCTGGCTGGAACCCCCTACACACATGTACAGAGAAAGCATTGTGTATTTTGAAAAGTGACATTCATTCATACATACACACTCAAAAACACAACCAATAGTGCTGTCTGGCTGGAACCCCCTACACACATGTACAGAGAAAGCATTGTGTATTTTGAAAAGTGACATACATTCACACATACACACAACACAACCAAGAGTGCTGTACCTGCAACTGTCCCAACCAGCGGGGGAAGTAGGGTAGTGGGAGACGGCCCATTACCGACCCTTTAATGCCCCCCTGCTGTCTGGAACCCTGACATGCATGTACAGAGAACAAGCCAAATGAGTGGAAGATTGCCCTTTTCCATCCCCTATTTGGTTTGAACAACGCACATGCGTGAAACAGTGTCACAGGGACCTAGTCTTACAAAGAGGTTTTCTACAGTAATAATACTACATCTGAGTATAAAAAAATAAAACAAAGAAATAAAAAAGAAAGTACATTTTAAGTTTGAACATATTACATTTAAATTCTGAACCAGTAAAGTTAAGAGAGATGGGATATTATCTAGATGATATATACATTGAAGGCATACATGCATACATGTACATTTCAGTTGTTGTCTGTAATTTTAAGTAACGAGATTGAAAACTTGATAGGAAAGGGGCTTCTTTCATAGTTTGATGCCTATGCTTGTAAAACTTTTTGTCATGTAATTTGTCCAGCCTTTAGGCAAATGGACATTGTGTTGTGTTTATCTAATAACAGTATTGCACAGCTGTTTGTTTGGAGGGAAAAGCTGTTTAATATAGTCTGGACAGAGATTATGTAATGCTTTATAAATGATACAGACAATTTCATAGTTTACCCTTTTATCAAAATGCATCCATTTTAGTCTTGCCAGCAAAGTTTTTTCAGATGTGTTTATGCTTTCTTGTAGAACTGAACAAGAAGTTCTTTTCTGTAGCTTGACTATCCTTTCTCTATGTTTTATTGAGCAATTTCCCCATACTGAACAGCAATAATCAAAGTGAAGAAGAACATAAGACTTGTAGAAAATATTACTGCAGTGACATGTTAGAAGAGCTTTATTCCTGTGTGGAATTCCTATCAATTTAGAAACCTTTTTACACACATTTTTGATTTGTGTGTTCCCGGAAAGATGTTCATCAATATTAATAACAAGTAGTTTAGCATTTCTGAGTCCTTCAGGTTTACTTCCATCAAGCATAACAGAGAAAGGAACATATGTGATTAACTGGAGCCCAGTGTAATGTATTCAGATTTTGGGGGATTAATGAATGTAATGCAATCCATATTGGTTTATATGGTGCTCAGTGTCAGACGCATTGCCTGAGGAGCAGCACATAGTTTTTCTCATCAGCAAAGTTGTAAATAGAATTGCCATTGTTCTTTAGAAATAATGGTAGATCATTTATGTATGGTATAAAAAGTAAAGGCCCCAATATGGAGCCAGCCTTGCAAGACACTGGCTTTAATATCCTTAGCATTATACATTTCTCCTCCAACAACAACCATTTGTTGTGTGTTAGATAGGTATCACTGGAAGAATGTAAGAGCAGTTGAGTTAATTTGTATGCTTTAAGTTTTTTAAGTAGTATATTGTGATTAACAGTATCAAATGCCTGCTTGAAATCTACAGGTACAGTTCCAATAACTTCAGTGTTATCTGTCACAGTAAGCCAGTGTTCAACCATTTTCAGCAATACAGTTCCACAAGAGCGTAAGTGGGGCGAAAACCACATTTATTTTCGCTCAATGATTTAAAATTTGAGAGATACTCATATAAACAGTTATGTAAATGTCATTCAGTGATTTTTGAAAAAATGTGTAGGACAGATATTGGATGATAGTTTTCAACTTTGAACCCCTTTTGTGAAGAGGGATAACCATGTCTGGTCATAACACATTTGTTTATTAGCATGGTAAAAGATTTTGCATTAATAGGGGCAGATGATGAAAGAAATTTAGAATTGACATTATCTAGATCACTAGCGTTATCTTTATCAAGAATTAAAAGATATTGTAAAACAGAAATATACAACATATTTCGTATGGAGTAAAAAGTATCATGAAGAACTTTTCCCTCAGCTTGTTCCCTGAGTTTTTCAAGACTTTGAACAAAATTGTCCTTGTTTATATTATTAATATCTATCAAAGAATGGGGACAGTTGAGAAGAAAGTATTGAAAATATGGAAAATTTTAGCTGGATCATTTATTAAATTGCCATCCTCCTCAGTCATAGCCAAATACTGCTTGCACAAACAGTGGTCTCCCTGGTAACACAGGGCAATGGCATCTGTTACGAAAGTCAGGTTTCTACGTATCAAGTCCCTTATGTCACCTGGAGTCTGTCAGTAGGCCTCTGTGCACTCACTGTTTCACCTAGATGCAAGGTCGTTCACAAAGCCAGTTTCCTGTCTTTCTTTCCCTTCGCTGTCCTTGTGGGGAACACATTGTCACAGAATGCCATCACTTTCACCTTGCTGAAGTGGCTTTTCCCCAAGTGGTGTGTGTCCAGACGGTGCACTGGCTCAGTGGTCCATGGCTACTGCGTATAATGAACTGTCCGCATCGGTTGTTATGTGTTTCACCTTATCTGTACTACTGATGCCTCATTGTGCTGGACTAGAGTGTCTCAAACTACATTGCAATGAGTGCAACAAACGGCATGCAAGTTCAGCGTGTTCAGTAACTGACCCATTTTCATTGCTAGTGTGGGTTCATTCCAACTAACAGACATTTTCATTGTCTTTGCCTGCTTGGGGTCGCTGTGAGTTCAAGTCCAGCTCATGCTGGCCTCCTCTCTGGCCATAAGTGGAAAGGTCTGTCTGTCTTCCCCCATGTTCTGCCCAGTTTCCTCCCCCCCCCCCCCATAATGCTGGCCGTCGTCGTATAAGTGATATATTCTTGAGTACGGCGTAAAACACCTGTCAAATAAATTAAATAAATAAATATTTGCCTGATAGTATCTTCATGGTACAACTTTCTACTTTTAGAAGAGAAGCCGCACTCAGCACAGGCAAGCCTCTCTGTGACGCACACACCCCGAGGCATCTCGTTGTTCAGATCTCAGTTCAGCCCTTCAGGACAGTATGATGTTGTGGTCCAGTGGGGGGCAAATGCGGTATTCTACAACTCGGCGGTCTTTCCCAGGTGCAGCAGTCTGTGGGTGTTCTGCTCAGCTTTTGATCTCTGGCGTTCAGCCAACTGGTAAGAGTCCATGGCAGTGGGAGCGAATGGGCCAGGACGCGGTACACCAACATCATAGGGCTGTAGATCACAGTCCAACAAGTTCAAACATTCAAGTTTTGTCCAATCCATGCAGTCTGACACAGCTGCTGTTGCTCTGAGTCGTACATATGTTTTTGGCACATTCCTACCAGCCTGAGTGTTGCTTTATTGCCTCTGATTGAATAGTTTTTTTCCTTTCCTAAACCTTGACACCTGTCTCTTTCTCTGTCCTTTGGCCATGGCAAACACCGTGTTTCTCAAAAAGTACAAAATCTCATATCTAATGTGAGCTTCACTGAATAATTTTATTCTGCCAGGCATGTCCAGTTTCAGGGTTTATATGCACCAAAAGCACTTACCTGTTATGTATCCCCGACATCCAATGACACCTTCAGAACCTATCAGTTATGCACCACTTGACAGTTAAACATTTACAGTTAAAACCTCAAGTTTTCCTTTTTGACAGTTTTATTTGATTGGTGCTTCCTTGTGGTAAAGCAGCATAAGTTTCAGTCAAGTCAGTCAGTTCAACCACAAAATTAAGGTTCAGTCTTACAACAAATCACAGGAATCTGTGAAGATGTCAAAGTGACGCGTCAGTAGTCACTGTTGTCTTTAGCATCCGTCACACTATACAAACTAGCCTAAATTATGATTGGTTAGTGTTTCTTAACATCATTGGCTCGTTTCATATATTCTCACTGAAAAAATGAATAAAAAATACCAATCTGAATGTAGCGCCTGTCACATGGAATTGACCAATCACAGGATTGCAATTGCCACAAACAGAACACGGATTACCAAATGCAGTTCACCGCCTGTATACAAATACCACAGTCCACAATGGCATCTTTTACAACCACAACGATTTACAAATCTATAACATATGAAGTCACTGCTTTGCATTCTTTAGGCTTGTTATGAACGGTCATATTTAAGACAATGTAATATTTTATGCCTTTTTTGTTTATTTCATGGCAAGATCTTAATTAGGTGTTCAAGCCATTCAGGCTTGATTCCCTCTTGTATTCGTTAAGATTATTTGTCTTTATTATTATTCTCACCAAAATTGTGCCGCGTTTCTGGTGAAAATGGTTATTCCGAAGTTTATGAAATTTTAACATGTTTGTCTGTAGGACTTGAACGAATGAATGATTATGGCATAAAGCTGCATCGGCAATATTTCAGCCATATTGTGGGGACTGTAGGACTTGAAGTTGTGCATCGTAACTTTTAGGTAGATTTTGTCATGTGACTTGGCGGCCATCTTGGATTTTGATGAAAACCTGAAAAAATCTTCTTCTCCAGAACAGCTGATGTGACTGAGCAGAAATTTCAACTGAAGGTGTACAAAGCCTAGGGTTGTTAAGTTTGAGAACGAGAACTTTCTTGGTTGAAAATTGTATAAGCTTGCTATTGGGTGAAATTGTCATGTAACCCCAAATTTCGTTTTTTGCTAATAATTTCTACACTTGTTCAGGTGATATTCTGCAAATAGTCCTGTCGGATGCAGTTTTTGACGCTGATTCCGAAAATGCAATTTTTGCAAAACTGGAAGTGACATTATCAAAACCAGAAGTGGGTATATCTCCTTAACCCAAGGCAAGCAGACAAATTTTACATAACCAGAATTGACGTCAACAACCCGAAAGTAGTATATGCCCAAAAAATTGCAGTTTTCTCATTCTCAAAATTGAAAAACTTCTAAGCGAAAGAGGCTCGACAGAAATGCGTGAAACTTAGATAGGTGACAGAGCTGGAGATGTGCTTTTACGAGTAAAGATTTCGGCGTCCTCAAGTCATGTGATGTGGCGGCCATATACGGTTGATATGAAAATGTTTGAGAGTCATTTTCTCCAGAACCCTGTATGATTGTCTTGAAATTTAGCACACATAACAAGCGCTCCCTGGAGACTGTTTGGAAGAAAGAATGCAATGTTTATGCAAATTAGGTTTTACATGATACAGAGGAAGTGATATCACGTTTTTTTTTTGGTGTGTGTTTTTTGGAATATCAATATTCTAAATATGCTATCTGACATAATTTGATGTACAGATCACGAATTTGTTCTTATTTTTTCCCTGTAAGATGTAGTTATGTCGCAAATTGTGATCAAAAATTTGCAATTTACCCATATTTGTAGGTCTCGTGACAGAAAACTGATACACCTGTAGAGTTCAAGATTGCTGAGTGAAAGGGACTATATATGTACTGCATGTATCCTGAAAATGTTTGAGCTGTCTTAAAACAGGATATACAGGGCTTCAAAATTTGATAAAAGGCCGATTTACGACTTTTTGGCACATTTACAAGACATGTTACATAATGCATATACAATCTGTTTGTGTCTAGAATGAATGTAGAAATATTGTAAGTATGCCACCCGACGTAGTTTTGACGTTCTTATCTCGAACACGGTCTTATTTTTTTCTTGATGTGTATGCTTTTGCCCTAAATTGTTTATTAAGCTGCGAAAAATCGTAATTATCCCAGTATTTGCTGGACACTAGACAGAAAACTGCTACAGTTGTAAGCTGAAAATGACTGTGTAATAAGGGCTATGTATGTTCTAGGTATGCTAAAAATCCTTGAGCTGTGTGGAAAAAAAAGAGGACATACACGCATTTAAACGTTGCCCACAAGTTGATTGACTACATTTGACACATTTTATATGTACATATTATGTCGTGTCGTACAGTGCATTGATGGTTATGAAGAATATGTGCTTTCTATCAATGCATAGACACCATTCAATTAATGTACTGTTTCTGCAATATTACGGTTGACAGAAAGCGTTTATATGTCATTTTCTTGAGAAGGTTTTAATGCGATTAAGCTGAAATTTAAAATGCAGATAGAGCATGTTCGAACAAATGAAAGGTGCAGAAATTAGTTATTTATCTTGAAAAATGTGGAAATTGCGCTTATCACTGATTTGTCACGTGATCAATATTTTCTGAATTTAATATTTTCTGTGTTCTACTTTATTTAGTTTGATGACCTGATCACGAAGCTGCTCTGAAATCTATATCTGCTATGTATATAATAAACAGTCATATTTCTGACAGTGCATAATAATTTTGGCCTTTCTTTTTGATTTAAGTGCGACATCTTAGTACTATCTAATGTATGAATAATATCTGTATGTGACTGTGTCATTCTGCTGTATTTGGTTTAGAGGATAGGATTTGAACATATCTCACTGAACATCATACAGTTTTATGACTGCTCAGTCAGGAGAGCTACAGGTGTTCACTGACTGCCTTGTTTGCCATTAATCACATTCTTCAAAATCAGCAACAGACATTAATTTTGATTTGTCATTCTGTCTGCTCACTCTGTCCACCTATCTGTCACACAGGTCTGATTGTCTCATTCTCATAAAATTTTATGTGCATGTGTTCATTTTGTGTAACCTCGCACCAAGTTTAAATCCAGCTTACTCCATGAATAATTGCTCCATATTTAGTGTGTTTAGCGTATAATCTTAATTTGCCATAATTATGACCGTGAAGGGTGATATACTTTTCAACTTCATGCATATCATTGATTCTGTTAACTTTATTATTAATGTTATATTCGTATCCCTGAAGGCCAGCCAGCAAGCTGTAGATGGTCGTGAGTTTTCCCCAAGCTTTGCCCGGCTTAATACTGGCTGTCATCATGTAAGTCAAATATTTTTGAGTACTGTATAAAGCTCCAGTTATATAAATAAATAATGGTAATGTTATAAATAGTCTTTAAAGTCACGCCAACTTGCTTTTTTAAAAAGGTTTTTCCCTCTCTCAAAGCTTGTGGCACATTGGTAACAGTAAGAATTTGACAACATATGGGTTTTCTCCAGCTTCCTCCACCCATAAAGTTACTGCCATCACATTAGTTTGTCATTAAACAACAGTTGAGTTAGTAAAGAATAAATACACAAGGTTGAAAAGAAAGTTACATAATAAAAGCTACAGAATACACAAATAATAACAAAGCATGTTCGTTTTTACATTCATTTTTCGTTTTTTATTTGTAGTAGCTGTCTGGTTGAATGACAAATATTCGTGAATTTCATCATATTTGGCCCACTGTCCTAGCAGGTTTGTTTATTAATTCCATTCATATAATTTGCCCCTAAAGGGTACATTTATCGTACATATACCTCACCCATCCAAGCTTACTCAACAAAGCTCTGTGAGTGTAGATAATGTAAGTACTCAGCGTTCCACATTTCATGCACACTAATTACTTGATGAGCAATTTATTGAAATCTTTATTTATTTAGGGGACAGGTTTCTCTTTTTTCCCCCTATCCTCGCATTGTATTCTTCTTTTGTTTTTCTTCAATCTACCATACTTACAATTGTAGTTTACAAACAAATTTGAAGGCTTATTATACTTTCTTTGCTCCAGTCTGTGTCAACTACCAGTGTATCAACCCTTCATTTGCTTAGTTTCAAATGATCCATTTTCATTTATTTTTCATTGCATTTTTTCCACTTGTAGTAAAATAAAATTGCTAACTTCTGGTGACTTACAATCAGCATCTCAAAGTTCATCAGATAGCATAGTTTTTATGTAATGTTATCTAATAACTGTTGCAAAGACATAAAAAAGATTTCACATTTTCCAAATTTTAGTGACTTATGTAGACTAGCATGCTATTAAAGGTTTGCACTAAATTCAACATGGCACCAAGTCACATTACCCAGTTTGCTGATGGACATATTGCATTTTTTTTCCAAATAGCATCAACTGATGGGATGTTACATGTGCTAAATATAGGAGTATAAGGAGATATGCCCACTTCTGGTTTCAAGGATGTCCACTTCAGGTTATGTATTTGAATATTTACCACCAATTTCCAAACTGCTACACATACAATTGTTTTGCAGAAAGTGCAAGTTTTTTGCCATGTCCTGCTTTTGGTTTGCAAAGGTAAAATTTGTTGTCTTTGCATTGGCATTTTTTGTTAAGGAGATGTACCCACCTCCAGCTTTTAGCTCCAGCTTTTAGGATGTCACTTTCAGTTTTATACAAATTGCCAGAACTAAATCAGACACTGTAGAAACTATGGCACAAAGGCTACACAAAAGGCAAAACTGTTCAGTGTGGCAAAATAGTTACAACACACTAAAATAAAGAGTGTTAGTTTTTCTACATGCTTACCACTTCTTAGCCTCACCGTAGCAATGGGTCCTGCTTGTGTGACTTTTAAGAATGAGAAAAACAGCAGTTTTTGAGTGTTATCTGCTATTCTCAGGGCATCGCAGAAAAAAATGGAACGATATTTAAGTTCATCAGGCAAAACTTCAATCTAACTGTGTACAGGTCATTTTTGACGTCACATGACTGAGTTTTTTATTTTATTTGATTGGTGTTTTATGTCATGCTCAAGAATATTTCACTTATATGATGACAGTCAGTGTATGATGGGAGGAAATCGGACTGAAGGAAACCACAACCTCCTCTTACTTTAAGAGGAATACCACATTCCAGTTTGTAAATGCCATAAATGTTACCAAAAAGTATACTTTTTGTGAACCAAAGCCGTCATGTTTTCTTAATTTCTCCTGATTATGGGTATTAATTCAGTGAGGGGCATTACCTGCTGTCTATAGACATACTGTGGACACTTCAACACCAAGTGCACAGCATGTGTTCAAACTGGCATTCTGATTTGTGTAAACAAGGATTTGCATTCAGTGTGCGTGAAACATATATGGATGTAGGGGTTCATGGTTCCTTGGTTCAGTCGGTTAGCGCATTAGCACAGCGTAATGACCCAGAAGCCTCTCGCCAATGCGGTCGTTGTGATTTCAAGTCCAGCTCATGCTGGCTTCCTCTCCGGCCGTTACGTGGGAAGGTCTGCCAGCAACCTGCAGATGGCCGTGGGTTTCCTCTGGGCTCTGCCCTGTTTCCCTCCCACCATAATGCTGGCCGCCGTCGTATAAGTGAAATATTCTTGAGTACGGCGTAAAACACCAATCAAATAAATAGATAAATATATGGATGTATCATTTTCCTTCTGAAGTACTAGTATTAGATTTGCCTGATGAAAAATGTTTTCTTCATGCAGCTCTGCCAAATATTGTGTTTTCTCTTTAACATCTGTGATATTTATTCGCAGATTGACAACTCCATTTTCTGATGTGGTGAACAGCTTACACTGTCATCGTTGTCTTCATGTCCATGGAACTTAAAGCAAAATGCACGCCATCTATCCAGACCTCATACAGAAATGCGTCCTACACCTTTCACAGACTTAAATGTACTGTGTGCAGTGATGCTCGAATGACTATACTCAGGAACGTCCCAAATATGGGGAAGAGTAAACATTAATAACGTTAATAAATGGTAGAATAAAAAACATGTTTGTAATAATCAGCTCATTACATATTATTCTCGCTGATAGTATGAGTACATCTATGCAGAAATTGCAAAGTTCTTGCCCACTTGTTAAAGTGAAGGTAGAAGTGATAATATTAAATTGTGTAATATATATTACATTTACGTGAATAACTTAAAAATTTTAACCCCAAAAGTTCATTTTTAGAGGCAAATAAATGTTGTCAGATATACTTTTGGTGCGATAACTTACCTATTCCTTAGGATATCGTCCTACTTTCCAAACAAACCTCAAAACACCCTTCTAACATTAATAGAACTCTCAGAATAAGACACAATGTACAATTTTTGTGATGGTCCAAATTTTAGGTCATATACCATAAATTTCCAAAGTACTTTAACTGCCTTATCGGTATAAATGTTCAAATAATATTTCTTTGTCCATGTTCATTTGTAATATTTTTTGGTTAAATAAGTATAAATAAAGGTTCAAAGTTTATTTGTGTTGTGATCAAATTAATTTATTTCTTCACGAGTGTGCATGCTCAGTTGACAACAGTGTCCTTTCATCCCTTTCACAATGGTGTCAGAATTGACGAGGTAAACTGATAAGGCCTCCGTGGCCGAGGTGGTTAGCGGCACAATGACCCAGGAGCCTCACACCAATGAGGTCGGTGTGAGTTCAAGTTTAGCTCATGCTGGCTTCCTGTCTGACCGTAAGTGGGAAGATCTTCCAGCAACAATATAAACTGCATATATATATATATATATATATATATATATATATATATATATATATATATATATATATATATATATATTGTGAGGATTGTGCTCATTCAGGCACTTCTTCCCAGTGACTACTGTATCCTGTTTGGTGTTATGTGTGGTCTATACTTCAGCCAAATATATACTGAAACTTAGCATATTAAATGCATGTCATTTTATCTGTAGTTCAATGCCTTCACAATATTTCAACTTGGTCAATGGAAATGGGACCAGTGGAAACAAGACAAAGGAAGCTGTTTGAATGAAGGCCTACCACTCCCTCGGTTTTCGGTGTTAAATGTTACGCCATACATATGCTTTGGCAAAAGTAGTCATTAAAACTAACTGTATTTCAGTGTGGTTGTAACAAGCTGTAAAAATAAAAAAACTTGGAAATAATTTAAAAGAATTGTAAGGCTGATGTATTCACTATTTCTCTATTATTTGGTGTTCAAAGGCCGGTAACCCCAGTGAAGAAACCGTTTAACAGAAAAGCTGCCACCTGAATCACAACATGTAACCTTTAAAATTTACATCATGTACATCCAATGTGTAACAACACCATTCCAGTGTAATAAATAATCACTGTATCATTAATTAATAACTAATACCGTTAAAAGTTTCGAATTCAAAGTTTTAAATCTGGCAAGAAGAGAACTATATCCCCATTATTTGTGCACACCATAAACCAGGCTTTTCTCTAAGTTTTATGCAACCTTTGACCGTGTGAAATGGAAACAAATAAAGAATATCAAGAAGAAATACGTCAAGTTTCATATAATTTTCTCTGCTCACACTGTTGGCTTATATTCGTGTTTTCAGTGAAGAAATGTTTTCATGTCAAAGAAAAGGCTGACATCATTTACAAGAAACGCTGTCCAGCAAAATAGGTCCATGGATTTTTTAAATTTTTTTTCCAACCATTTTATGGGTTTTAAACATCAAATTCTAAAGTTGGATGTAGCGACCCAGAGAGTATCCGTCACACAGTATAACTCCATCCATGTGTTTATATACAGTGTTTAGTGGTCTTTTACCTGATATATTCTTCATGTTAATGTTCCTTCGTCTTTAACGGTTCTGTGAAGTGGTGATGTTACGAGTCCAATTCACTTCAAACCAAGACATAACCAAATCGAAATTGATTTGTCAATATGCGCTATTTCTCAGACGTTGTGTCTGATTAAATATTTATTTATTTGAATTGTGTTTTACGCCGCACTCAAGAATATTTCATTTGTACGGCGGCGGCAAGTGTTATGATGGGAGGAAACGGGGCATATCCCAGTCGAAAACCCACGACCATCCGCAGGTTGCTGCAGACCTTCCAAAGGAATATTTAGTATGTTATCTACAGCAAGAAAATGGCTGAAAGTACGTGTGATACAGATTTTGTTTAATTTGAGCCCTGCTTATAATATGAGGTAGGGCTGATATTTATACACTGGTTTTCACTCAGATAGCAGTACGCATATGTCAAGGTTAGGTAAATCTACCTTTTCCTGTTTCATATTCTGCTTAGCCTACGTACATAAAGAATGGACTCAGCAATAACTGGCTTAATAGGAGCCCGCAGTGCGGGTTCATCACTCAAATAGCAGATGTCTCTGTCCAGGGTTAGGTTAGGGTTAGGCTAGGGTTAGGTGAATGCTACCTTTTTTCCTATTGAAATGCGATGTTTTATTCAAATTAAGAAAAGGCGTGACAAACTGTGTCCACATTACTTACATCAAGAACAAATTCAGCAGCACTAGCACGAGTCAGCAGTGGCCGCTTATAACTCAGTTCGCAGTGCGTATATATGAGTTAGGGTTGGGTCATTGTTAGCCTATTATATTTGAAATTCGACATAGCGGTGAAATTAAAGAAATACACGGCATATGCAATATATTAATTGAATAAACAATCCATATAGAGCAGCACGTGGCTTAGTACCACCGAGGACCGCTAGCTCATCTCTCGGAATGCCCTGTCGGGTTGTCTCTCTTCATAATTTTGGCCGCTGTGGTATAAGTGAAATATTCTTGAGTACGATGTAAACTTCCAAAGAGATAAATGGCTATGTATGCATCTATGTTTGCGGTTTAAAGTCGTACTTCACATTTTTTTAGATAAATAATTAAATTTGCCAACGAAGTGCTATAATATATGAACGTTGTACGCGGTGTTTTCCTCAGAAAATAATTGATGACAGATATTATATATGCAATTTGACGCAAATATTTACGACTTTAACGTGTAAAGAATCAGTATCTATATTTGGTACCTCTTGTTTTGAAATGTGCAGATCAATGTTACATACTCTAACTTTTTAGGCATATATATGTCACTATTCAAACTAACTGCATTCACTATCATCTTCAGACGGGTAAAATGTTGATTCTCCTTTCTGGATGTTCGCGAAGGAAAAGGACCACCAAGCAACGTTTGTAACGTGGCAAAACTTCTTAAATATGACGTTAAATAGCAATCAATCAATAAAGGGGCTTACTATAGTGTGTCCTGCCATAAGACCCCTAAATTAATATCAACCAACGTTTATCAGATATTCAATCATTTATTTTTTTATTTATTTATTTGATTGGTGTTTTACGCCGTACTCAAGAATATTTCACTAATACGACGGCGGCCAGCATTATGATGGGAGGAAACCGGGCATTCCCATGTACGTCCGGAGAGAAAGCCAGCATGAGCTGTGCTTGAACTCACAGATAAGAGGCTCCTGGGTCATTACGCTGCGCTAGCGCGCCATCCAACTGAGCCAAGGAGGCCCCGATATTCAGTGCGCCGTGTTTTCGTTTATAATATCCATTGCTATGACATATTAAACAAAACCAGACATTTCAAAACACCAGAGCAGTTAGTAATTGCATGTTTATTACACATCAATAACATTAATCTAACCACGTTGTACAAAAAGCTCTGAAATAAATATGTACACAAGGAATACAAAGTCCATGATAAATTTTATAAACATTCTTGTCCTATTTCACTGAGAGCTTGCAGACTTACCATATAGTCAGTCTCAGTATGCTGATAAAAGTACAACAGAATAATATAGTGTATATCAAGTATGTCACAGCTAGTGTGGGTCTAGCCATAATGAATAATCCACAGTAATATGCACCGTGAGATCTAAGCAACATAGATTTCTAAGTAATCTGCATAAATCCAGTACAGCCTTCATGATGATACAAACATGTTCCTTTATTAAACATTTATCAAACAGTATGAAGATATTGGATATGAAGGTTTTTGCGTCTACATTTATACACAACATAAAAGTGTACAAAAGCTAAAACATAACTTTTTCACCAGTATAACTCAGCTGCAGTCTGGGATACGACTCAGTTGTGAGCCGCATAAGTTACAGACATCACAAAGATTAACAAGGCATTCAGAGAACACCGACTGCTCGCGTGATTGAACAGTTCTTGGTAGGTCAGTGGACAAAAATTGTAGACATAAGTGTAAGTTTTCTTGATTCAAAGAAATAGGTAAGTACAGACAGGGAGTCACTGAGCATATATCTCTCTGTTGCTATCCACTGGTACACAGTTTATACGCACAGACAGGGAGCCACTGAGCATATATGATCATTTGTGGATTGTGATATTGTGGGATAAGACAATTTGGACCTATACACTGTCCCCACCAATGAGGGCCACATTGACTCTACAATCAAAAATATTTGTCTTCCTTTCATTCCAGATATAAATCATGAGTTGCAGAAAGAATCAGAAATGAGACTGGCTGAGGTGAGCTCCTATGTATTTTATGCATTGGAGAAAGGAGTTGAACTGTTCACATATCTTTACCCCTTGCAATGTGGTTATGTGAGATGATCTGTAATTGTTTCCTAATTTTTGAGAAAATCCATGAAAGAGATCATGACCATAGGACTAAACCATAGGAACAAGTGGGACCAGCCTACCCATGACACCTTGGTACAGCGCTTCTCACACTTCTGTTCATCCGATGGAGAAGTCATAGTTTTGCTTCATGCCAATGGTGTAGGATGGCAGCTGTCGTACACGATTTCCATGTGTGCTGAAATAATACGCCACTCCATCTTCAACATTGTAGGTTTATTATACAGACCTGGGTGGGCTGTGGAAGGTGGGTTGTGGAGTGTTTATGGTACAGACCCAGATGGACTGTGGAAGGTAGGTTGTCAAGTGTTTATTACACAGGCTGTGGAAGGTGGGTTGTGGAGTGTTTATGGTACAGACCCAGATGGACTGTGGAAGGTAGGTTGTCAAGTGTTTATTACACAGACCTGGATGGGCTGTGGAAGGTGGGTTGTAGTGTGTTTATTATACAGACCTGGGTGGGCTGTGGAAGGTGGGTTGTCAAGTGTTTATTACACAGACCTGGGTGGGCTATGAAAGGTGGGCTGTAGAGTGTGTATTATACAGAACTGGGTGGGCTGTGGAAGGTGGGTTGTAGAGTGTTTATGGTACAGACCCAGATGGACTGTGGAAGGTAGGTTGTCAAGTGTTTATTACACAGACCTGGATGGGCTGTGGAAGGTGGGTTGTAGTGTGTTTATTATACAGACCTGGGTGGGCTGTGGAAGGTGGGTTGTCAAGTGTTTATTACACAGACCTGGGTGGGCTATGAAAGGTGGGTTGTAGAGTGTGTATTATACAGAACTGGGTGGGCTGTGGAAGGGCAGTTGTAGAGTGTTTATTAAACAGACCTGGGTGGGCTGTGGCAGGTGGGTTGTAGTGTGTTTATTATACAGGCCTGGGTGGGCTGTGGAAGGTGGGTTGTAGTATGTTTATTATACAGACCTGGGTGGACTGTGGAAGGTGGGTTGTAGTGTGTTTATTATACAGACCCGGGTGGGCTGTGGAAGGTGGGTTGTAGTGTGTTTATTATACAGATCTGGGTGGGCTGTGGAAGGTGGGTTGTCAAGTGTTTATTACACAGACCTGGGTGGGCTATGAAAGGTGGGTTGTAGAGTGTGTATTATACAGAACTGGGTGGGCTGTGGAAGGGCAGTTGTAGAGTGTTTATTAAACAGACCTGGGTGGGCTGTGGAAGGTGGGTTGTAGTGTGTTTATTATACAGGCCTGGGTGGGCTGTGGAAGGTGGGTTGTAGTATGTTTATTATACAGACCTGGGTGGACTGTGGAAGGTGGGTTGTAGTGTGTTTATTATACAGACCCGGGTGGGCTGTGGAAGGTGGGTTGTAGTGTGTTTATTATACACAACTGGGTGGGCTATGAAAGGTGGGTTGTAGTGTGTTTATTATACAGACCAGGGTGGGCTGTGGAAGGTGGGTTGTAGTGTGTTTATTATACAGACCCGGGTGGGCTGTGGAAGGTTTGTTGTAGTGTGTTTATTATACAGACCTGGGTGGGCTGTGGAAGGGCAGTTGTAGTGTGTTTATTACACAGACCTGGGTGGGCTGTGAAAGGTGGGTTGGAGTGTGTGTAGCAGGACCAAGGTGGGTTATGGGCAGTGGGTTGTAGTGTCTGTACACTGTTGAATGGGATATGGAAGTAGGTGTGTAGAGTGACCTGGTTGGACTAAAGAGTGTGCATTGTGTGAATATTTGGATGAGCTATAAAAGGTGTTATGTAATGTACAGGTAAGTAGAGAGACTTTTGGTGGGCTATGGAAGGTGGGTTTAATGTGATGTGTGTTGATTGTACAGAGAACTGTGTGGGATTTGAAAGTTCTGGTGTAGTGTGTGCATTATACAGAGAGAATATTGATGTGAGCAGACGGTGTGTAAAATGGCATGTGATGGCAGCAGATGATTCTCCAGAGAGAGGAGAGCTGTGTTTTGATGAGAAAACACGCCAGACTGCTTCAGCATCTTCTCAACATTCCACTCAAGCTCAATGGCTCCATCAATTTGGTCCAGTTGTTTGGGGTAAACAGTTTCTATAAAATAGAACAATACACCACTTCTTGTATCCTGTGAATATTGTTAGTAAGGATGGCACAGACTAAAGCCATTGTAAGCATGATTGTAGTGCAGTGGGACACTTTGAATGGGACTATGGCTTCACAATAAAAATATGTAACGATTAGTGTGTACTTACAGTTGGTTTACAGCGTCATAGTGCTCTACACTATCCGACTTGCACAATTGCACAGTATTACATGACAAACTACACTTGGTCACATAAATGACAGTGCCATTGTTTATATGCGCACATTATATTTAATACTACTTATAATAAGGCATAAAATTATAGTTGTGTTAATTTGTATTAGCATTACTGGACACAAATGTTTAATATTTTACTCTTTTATATATTAATAGAAAATAAAAGCTTTTTAATAAAAATATTGAGAGAATGATACCTAGGGACTGTCTGGAAACATAGTCATGTAGTGCTGTTCTAGAACAAGTACCAAGCTCGGGTCAGAGAGAATGCTCCCCACGGGTATCCTACATTTGGTGACAATTGTTTGTTTGGGACTTGAAACTAAGAACGAGTTTCCTGCCTGTTGAACTTGAGCTCAATACATAAAGTACTGAGGTTGTGAATTTGGTAATTTACGGCACTTAACACACTTACAAAGCACAAATGATATGAACTTAAACAAGTGCCACCTTAAAAGAGGAAGTTGTAACTTTTAGCATGAAAAGGATATTGCAACTACTGACTGACCCGTATCAGTATGATGGCTCGGGCGGGGCGCCTTACTTCCCTTTGGTAAAGCGACTGAGTGAAGCAGCAGTAGATAAAAGAGCGGTGGAATTCCGTCCTGCAACAAGGAGGCACATTACATGCACCCTAAGGATTCCCTCATCGTCATACGACTGTAAAATTGGTAAATTCGACTTTAAGCCCCAAGCCCTGACTCACTCACATGGCTATACCATCTAACGAACAACATATCTTTACTTTTCCAAAAAGCCACGAAAGAAATTTAATATTATGCTTTCAGCACTTCTAATGAATGTCCCAAAAATTAGAAGAATTTGGGTAACTAAAATGTTAACAGAGCATGAGCTGTGGAACATGTCTTTGTGTATTGTTCCCCATGTGTGCAAAAACTGAGCTCAGTACATGCCGTACATATGCCTGCATGTTGACTAATAAATTGATTTGCTTACGCAATGGCACAGAGTTTTGTAGTTCGAGGAAACTGTCCGGGGTAAATCACCAGCCTTGGGCATGTTTATATTATGCTAGAATGCAAGGCACAGGGTATTGAATGAACGCAAGACAGCCCAACAGCACCCTGAGATACTGCATACCGTGACCTATACCAAGTGCCTATGATGTTTGGGAAAGCCGAGATTGCCTGTGAGCACCGGGATTGAACCTACACTTTGTTTGTCTGTGAGTTAGATTCAAGCTGCTAACCATGCTTCATGTAGCTGTGTGCTATTACAAGACAACTTGAGGCATCCATCTATGGGTACGTTGTAGTTGCACCACCCACAACTGTCCCCATTCATGCTTGCCATATGTATGAAGGATGATGACTGAATGGTATGTGTTAACCACGGAAATGAATAGTACCTGATTAAGTATACTAGTATATGTACCTGGAATGTAAGGATACAGCAATTATATTTATGCTTTACAGGTGAGCCAACAATAAAAGTTGAAAGAAGGAATAAAAATAAACTTGAAAATTAACCATTGTATTTTGTGATTTTCCTGTTTTTGAAGGCTTTTGGATAACATAAATATGTGTTAAACAATTACTTTGACAATCCACATGTGCCACAAATTAGATGATTTTTGAGTTTTATATTTGCACTGCCCTAAAACATTAGAAAAAAAGAAGATTTTGCCCGTAAAACAGAAAAATTAATTGATGAGGTCTAAAGACTCAAAAGTATTGTACATCTGGATACGGTTCAGAGACCTCCAAGTTGCTCCAAAGATGTACAGGAGAAACAGACGGCAGAAATAGTTACCTGTTGTATTTCTAATTTGATAATATAAAAGAATACCAGTAAGTTAATGTCCATGCAACCTGATGAAGAACTGAGTAATGATTTGTTCACTCAAGCCAAGACGACAAAATTGAATATTATATTCAATTATTATTTTAAATAAAATGACAAACTTTATTCGAATGAAGTGATGATTAACAAGAAAACTGATGGATTGTACTACATGTGTTACGACCCAAACTGTCTGTATTACAAAGAGATGGCTTGTTCGAAATACACGACAGTTTAGCCGCACAAAAAAGTAACCAAAACCAGCAGATTTGATTTTTCAACAATTTATTAGGTTTAACAAGAACAGATAACAAGACCTACACAAATACTGAAGTACTTAAGTTTAAGAAGAAAGGATAGCAGTATCTATACAAATACTAAAGTACTTACATGTACAACGGTGTCAAGTCCAAATGGACACATATACTCCACAATGCTTAAAAATGCACATAGGCAATATTCACAAGAGGGCAACTCCACAGTATAACTGAGTGTATGACGAAATATACACAAAATTCCACAGACAGTGTCCGTGTACTAATAAGCACTGTGTACACAAGAGCACAAATTAAATATACAAGTTCAGGCTGAACAAGTGCTCGGTGAAGATATGATTTAAGAAAGCCAGAGGCTATAAAGACACCAAAATTCAGCACAAAAGGCTTACTAAAGTAACACACAGCGAAAGCATCCAAAACTGTTTCACAGACCAAATATACGCACCATCTGCAAGTGCAATTTAGTGACACCAAGTTTGTTCGCATCTGCAAACAATAACACTGATGGCTGCTGTGGTTTTACTGTCTATACTGTAAATGTATTGGCAACCATTACACTTTATACTCTATGGCTTGCAATAATGGGTTAAATGCTAAACTGTAACAGATTAAAGCAACTGTGTCACACTTTTATTACAAGAATGACATTTGGAAGTACCGGTGGTGGGAGAATTTATTTACATAACTCACTCACATGTACTTGTGTTTTACGAAAGGTGAATGTCAGCACTTGGCTTACATCATGGTTGACAAGGATCTTGAAGATGCCTTTGAATGAATCTGTAATATAATAAAGCTGGAGGTAAGAAAACTATGTACAACAATTTTTTTGGCAAATGGAATAATATTATGTAGTGGATATATATATATATATCAGAAAAGACATGATAACCATAAGTGAAAAGATCGCTTTGGTGTATTTATGTATTTGTTAGCTTGATTACACATATATTTTGTAAAAGTCTTGCCTACACGATTTACATACATTATGCTAAGGGAGGGCATGAAATGACCGCTGATGCTGCAAATGGTTGTGCCTTGAATAATATTTAATGTGTTACATTTACAAAAATGTAACTACATGCACAGTTAACCACATATTTTGAAAGGATTTTATCTAAATTAACTGGTTTGGTGTGAGAATTGACAGTAAACAAGAACTATTGTTACCAATTAACTGAAACGCTTGCAGCTACACAGTGCATGTACATGTAGCAGCAAGGAGCATAAAATTGTGAGGAGGAAACCAGTGCAGAGAGACAAGTTAACAAGATGGATTACTAATACTGGCACAGTTTCTTGGATCTACATATACACATTTAACCAAATTGACGCAATTTTATGATTGGTAAAAAGAACCATGACGAAGTTGCACTGAGGGAGAGGCAATATGATGAACAGTGAAACAATGATATACATATGAAAGTGACCTTACTTGATTTTGGTTTGAAGCAATACCGAAGGCCATGTGTACAAAAAACTAGAAGGTTGTGATGCAAAACTTTAAAGGTAACATTTTATGAACTGCAACTAAAATTGATGCTTGGGAGTTTTGAAGTGTGTGAATGAAAGAAATTGGTATGAAAACAAAAGCTTTTTATTGGTAAACTGTGATATTTTTGCTCAGTATGTCAGCTAGTTTTAATACAGTTTGATTAGTTTGTGTGTGCAACAGTTTCACACAAACTGTTTTGTGGACATGAAATGGCTCTACATATGGCCCTGATACTGCATAATATTTGATTATTTGTGCATTTCACTGAGGCCATGGCTGTGCCCAGACAAAAAAACAAAGGCCTTTGGCCAGCAGCTGGTGAGCTTTGCCACATGCAACACACAGGTTCTGACTGGCAGTGCTAGACAAGTGCATTCTGTGTTGTGTGAATGTTACTTCTGAAACCAACTTGATAACGACCACACAAGCATGGTCGACAGATTATTGTCATGCTTAAGGAGCCATAAAAACCAAGAGTGGGAAATGTACAATTGCCTTCCAAACTGGGGTGGGTATATGTATCTTGTGCATGCTAGCAACTGGAAGGCAAGCACCTTAACCATTGGGCCACTGCCTGCAGCCTACAATATACTGGTTGAAGGCAAATGTTTTGTAACCAACCTCAAGTATTACCTCAGCACCAGGAGTGGTGTAGACCACTTGTTGCAACTTTGAGTGCAATTGGGAAGTGCCTTTGTTTGCAAAACCAGTAGCATACACAGACATTGTAGCTCACTTGTTGACTGTGGCCATCTTTACATGTTGCTATGTATTTTACAATGATTTGCAACATCATAACGAAGAACATAAACAGATAATGTAACAGGAGTTTAAGGTTGAAATGGCAAAATAGGTGGCTGTTGATAAACTTGAAAGATGATGTGTACTTACCAATGTTGCATAAAAGGTGAAAAGATTGGCCTACCCTATATTGACAAGAATGCTCAGGATAAGTAAACCTGAAATTTAAAAAAAGGTACATGTAAATTATGCTTTTTTTCACCAAACACGTACTACATATATGATAAAAGGAATCTCAAGTAATGTTATAAGAGATTTGTATTTAAGATAAACTTTATATTATTTAATACATGTGATAACAATGAAGTATGCAACGATTAGTTCCATACTTTAGATTAGTTAGGAAAATGACCAAGCCTCTGGTTATAAAACAATTGGCACACTACGGATATATTACAAGAGAAGGCTTTAATCAAGAGCATGTATGAGCAACACAAACAGTATGAGGCTTACAGAAAAAGTGTAATGGTGTAAGAATGCAATAAAAACAAATGAACAACAATATGTTATGCTAAACTTAGAAATGCTATCAAAGGGCTCGCCTGTATGAGACACATGAAGGCAAAACTTCAGCCCAATGCACAAAGAACTGAAATCGTGAATTTGGTAATTTACAGTAATTAATATGCTCAAGGAGATTTATATGTATGTAAAACTTCAGGTCAATACATGACATACTTTGTAAGATACCAACCCTAACACTTGTTTAACTGTGATTCTATTATACAATACACTAAGTCAGGTATTCAGTAATTTACAGTATTTAATATGTGCACACCCAATCTATGATGCAATATCCCCCACCTGATATTGTGCTCTACAAGTGTGCAAACCCTGAGCTCAATATCTGCAGTACTTTTTAAGATACCACCTCCTAACATTTTGTTTAACATCGTTTTCTCTATTATTGGATGCAGCTGTGATGCCCAGGATACGACACAAGCTACAAAGTTTAACCATAGAGGCTGCTGATAATAGAAGCTGCAATACATGGGCATAATGATGCCAGAGAACAACAAAAGCCATTTTAGGAAAAAAAAAATAACAAAAATTCAACATGTAAAAGATGTACATATATACAGCTATGCACAAGCCACAGATGTGTGAACATGAAAACAAAATATGTTTAGAACCTGGAAATTTGTTTGATTTTAATACAGCCATGAGATTGAAATAATACACAAATACTAACAGAACTGAGGAAAAACAACTGAAGCAGTATGTTGATTAGAACCTGCATTGGTAATACATGACAAGTTTATAGCCTTATGATGACCTAGTTAATGGTTTTGGGAACCAGAATAATATAGTTTCTGTACAAAGAGAGTTAAGCTTAGCATAGATTTTCGGGACATAGTTTACATGTATGAAACTTAAACACAAAAGTAACACAGGCGTAAAATAGACATTCATGTAACATGATCTAAAGGAATATACAAGTGTGATGGAAACACAAACACATCTGAGATCAAAATATTGGGAAGAAACACTATGGAACAGATTACTTATATATTTTAGATAGAATAGTCCACTGCAGATAGAGTGAAGGAGAGCAGTAAGGTTTTGTTACGCTCACATGAAAAACAAAGTCATGCAGCAGACGGAATGTTCAAGCAGTTGAACTTGGAATACAAGGGATTACTGTAAAGTACTTATTATTCTCTGGAATTTATTTTTGTGGGTTTTCTCCAAAACTATGTTCGCTGGAATTAATTTTTGCGTATTTAAGAGAATACTTAAAGACAAATCTTAAAATCTTAAATTTTCCAAGATAAGATATGGTCCAAATTATTCAAGCACGTCAAACATGAATCATCATGGGTGGCTTTAATCCTCCTTTGTTTCCTGCAGTGTCACTAATCCTTGTGATCTGGATCATAGATTAAAACAATGGGGGATGCTTTAACACTATGTAAGAAGATTACCTTCGCACCTACCGTGAGCAGTACTCAAACAGGTGTCACTTCTTTTTGATTCACTGATGAGTACTTTTAAACACCTGGCAAAGTGACCTGTCACATTTTGAGCAGTTTAACACAAAACATATGAATTCACCATTATCGGCGCCAATCACTCATTCTTTATCAAGCAACATGGTAAGTTTTGCATTGTTTTCAGTATTAATCATCCTCGGTAGCAGGTTAGAAACCGCAAACATTGCCGTAGCTGTCAAACGGCCATTGTGTTGTACACACTTCACAGTTTGTTAGAACTCATTGGATCACACGAGAGACACAGCCGATGACATAGCGCATATCAGAGTGACATTCATTAGAAGCCAGCACATGCTAGAGTGTACATTTCTTTCACTTTACTGGCACAGTGAAGACTAATCTAACTACAGACGAATGAACTCCCACTTTGTTTTATACCAACAAAGCCTTAGCATCACAGTTTGTACATATTTAAACCATAATTTACCGTCCCTACTGTAAAAAAATTTAGCTGGCCCATCGGCTTTCTTAGCTCAACTCCCATCTGTCTGGCAAAGGTTTCACTTCATTATTACTACAACCTGTAGCACATCATTCAATATTGGATATTTTTTGCTGAAATTATTTTTTGCGGTAAATTATTAATACGAAAATTAGTTCCATGCAAAAATTAAGTACTTCACAGTATTCTGTTTTTGCTAACCATACACAAAAACACAATTAGAGGTTTTACACAAATGCATTTTTGAGACAGTGTGAAGCCGGGAATGGCATAACATAAACATGCATTAGGGGAATGTTATGGGAGCTTGATGCACGCAACATTTAAAGAAGGGAATAAGTGCATGCTGGAAATTGTGCATGTTGTTGGCATACTGTATAAATGATAAATTTATTTTATTTATTTCATTGGTGTTTGATGCTCAAGAACATTCCACTTTTACAGCATTATGGTGGGAGGAAACTGGGCAGAGTGAGGAGGAAACCCACAACCATGCGCACGTTGCTGGAAGACCTCCCATGTGCGGCCAGAGAGGAAGCCAGCATGAGCTAGACTTGATCTCTAAGCGACTGCATTGGCAAGAGGGGCCTGGGTTACACGGCAGCCCTGGCGTGCTAACTCCCTAACTCCCTCAGACAAGAAGGCCAATCTTGTTTCAATGGTATTAAAAAAAGGATATGTGACATATGCAATGGCTGTAGGTTTGATGGGTTGCACAAACAGAAATTTAACATGTATGTAAAGAAGTTCTTCCGAGTGATTATACTGAAATTTGAAACATGGTGCATGAATGGCAGATGATGTCAGTAGGTGATGTACACATAGAATTAAGGTGCAGTGCATGCTTCCAAGACGTAGCATATCACATAAATGACATACATCGGTTGCAGAAATGGACAGGCATTACGAGCAACCACATCATACACTGGGCCTACTGTGAACTAGCCAAGGATCTCGGCTGTGACCTTTTAATATTGGGTTAGGCATAGATCACAGCCGAGGAGTCATCCAGGTTAAAACAGTGGTATGTAAAAATAGCCTAGCGTGGAGAAACTACGCGCAACAAAAATCCGTGCAAAACGTACCAATACATGCATTAACAGGGCAAAACTCCAATGAACTATGTTCACCGAGTCATCCTCTGTTCCTCTGCCAAGGTTTCCAATATTTTGTAGCCTTTACGGCCAGTAAATCCAAGATAATTCACAGTTGTGACTTACGCTCACATGCCGCGTTGACATTTTGACCTACTAAACCGTGTTACTGCTACCCGCCCACGCGCATTCATGGTTGACCTTTCATTCCTCACTATGTTTTGAGCTGGCTGTCAGTTCTGACAGGCACAAAGCCATGTGACTGAGGAGATTCGAATTTGACAGAAGGCTATGGCGCAAAATGACAGACCTCACAGTTTGTGCAAACTGTCAGATTAAAATTATTTTTTTAGCAATGAAAAACAGGGGTTACCTTCGACATCCTTTCCATTCAAAATTGGGTACCATGGGCATTATGGTGCATGAAGGCCTTGATAGTTTTTTGCCAAAGGATGTGGCAGGTACGTCAGAAAAGACAACACGTACCCTGACTGTTACCACTGGCTGTTGAAAGCAACAGTTGGCAAGTCGTCAGAATTTCAATTTCCGGAAGGATGGATTGTGGGGGATACGCCGAATTAAAAAGAAAGACTAGCAGTATTTTGTCAATGCCAGGAAGAGCCCCTACATGCAGAAAAGAAGAAAGTTGATACGGCATGTAAAACGAAAAAAAAAGACCTTATTTTTTATTACCGCTTGGTAAGGGAGGATATCCACTATTCAGGTGTGTATAAATTATAATGGATAAAATCATACCTACCTCAGCCAAAATAAGTGGGAGGATGAAACAGTAACTTTTCTCAAACCCAGTTGGGAGAAGGCAAAATACACTTGTATTGGAAAGTATCGCCGTGATTCCATCCATCTGTGGTATTTTCAAAACATCTGGTACGTCATACTTCTGATAAACCCTTGAATAAATAGCTCACATTAAATCTTTATCCATGTTCTATCACGTGTTTGATCGAAGGCATAGATGACTTCTAGTATCAGTGTAAATTTCAAGATATGATATCACGGAAAGGTTATCCGCTGCTGCGCATGTGTGCCTCGCTAACCCAGATTTTAAAAACATGCCAGCGCGTGGCGGCCTGTTGAACATAACCATATTTTCGACTTCGGCTAAGATTTACAGGAGAGTGGGGATGTAAAGGCGAGTAGCGCCTGTGGCAAGATATGCGTAAATATTTTATCTTTCAGAATAGCCGTGCTTTATGTGTATTCAGGACAAACCTAAAACGCATGCATTTGAATTGAACATGATTGTAGCTCTTTGTAAGCAATATTCCGAAATCGAGCGATGACAACTCTCGGGCTAAGGATGGCTAGCGGTCCAGTATATATAAGCAACTCTTAGACAGAGGTCTCGGGCTAACTGTGGACAACACCAGTGTGTTGAGGACAGCACACTGAGAACCAAAGTGTTCGGGGAAAGTAAATGCTTACGTATATTTCTGCACAAACCTGGCCACATAGAGCTACCACCAACCTTACGTTTGCAACTACTAAGTAGGACTTATTAAATACTGAGGATGAGTAAGTGATGCACTAACATTGCTAAAATAAAGAGCACAACAACAACTTTGACAGTTTGCGCTGTTGTAACTAGCCTACATTGTACACTGCTGAACTCAAATGGCACAGAATGGCAAGCGTAATTCGCAGATTGGCGAGCACTGTTTGGATTAATTATGGCGCGTATAAATTTTTACTTAAAAAATAATAAAAATAAGTCAGCTTACATCAGCTGTGGTAGCAACGCCGTCCATTGAACTGAAGTTACATGTGCCACTGATCGACCCGAGCGCCTGCGTAAGATCTGCTGTGATTGGACGAAATAGCCAGGCTTATAAGATACGATCTGATTGAGTCCAACAATTTGCGGTCAAGCCATGGTGCGTTATGAAAGCAGTGTAATGGTCTACAAAACGGTATTTCAAATGACTGACATTCTGTATATATAAAGATATGTTCTCTCCTCGCCTGTGATATTTGCACGCGACAGACAACTATGTTCATTGAAAATAATTATTTCATTAACTCTGTTCTTTTCCGCCAAAGATCGCACTGCAACTACAACATATCGTAAATGTAATCAGTTTTATACAGTAAGTACAGTTAACAGTAACGACGGCCTGGCGCCTACATTCTGTGGCATATATCAAAAGCGCGTACTAAGTGAAGGCATCTTATGCAGATTTAAGTTTATTTTCTTTGCAGTCAATCGTATGTTTCCGAGCTATATGTGATCACAACTTATGCGGATTCAAGTCTTGTTCAACTGCTGTACCACGATTCAAGCTTGTTCATTAAAATCGGCGATATTCTTGGAACAACGAATTGGCGTTAAGCTGTTTGTATACAATTACAATGGCCGTGTAACGGAGCTGGCTATGACACTTCCTCGACTGAATTTATACATAAGCAAGTTCCCCTTTCACCATACAGGTTCCAGAAGAGCGGAGAGAAAGTAAACAAAGTCAGAGATATTCAGTTTCAACAGTTGAAAAAGGTCAGGTACAGTAAAACGATATCTGAAAATACAAACATTTATAAACAGTTGAACGAAATCTCCAGGGCTGGCTTCGCCCTCCCCTTCCGGATGAAACTCCACGTCTCGCCGGAAAGGACTGGTCTGATTCCCAAACATGGGGTCTGCAGGTACTGGTAGCGTCCTTCTGGATTAACATAGTTATCGCAATCTCCAGGATTCGGCTCTTCCCACTGGTAATTGGCTATGCTGGACGCGCCCACAATAGCAACAGGCTACGCTGGAATCGCCAACTGGACCCAAGCACTGGAATCGTGCTTGACCTTTACAAACGGTGTTAACTATTCAGGGGAGGAAGTTATACACTCAACGTGCAGACTTATCTGCCGTCACCTGTATTTCACTTGGCCATTTTATCCCCCGTTAATGAAATAAAACGGTTATGGTCATTATAATGGAAGATAAGGTTCCTACAAAGTCCGTATTGGGAAAGGTTTTAACGTAATTGTTGGGTCGATTGGCTGTTTTAATTAAAATTTTTTTTTTGCTTTGTTGAAAATGCCAAAAATTCACCGCTTCACCTGCTCCCGTTGCCAGTTCTTCTGGGAGCCTCGAGTTTCCCACAAAGTTGTATGTTTTTTCTGCTCTTTGAAGCGATTATAACACATGTTGGCAGATAGGGCCTCTGGCAGCCTCAAGTGTCCGAGACAGCTCTGTGTTTTCTGCTCTTTGTAATGATTATAACACCTGTTGGCAGATAGACCCTCAGTGGGCCTCATTTGCCCCAGACAGTTATGCTTTTTGTTTTGTTGACAAACGGTCGGTATAGTATATGATGCAGTAAAACCAGAAGAGCAACGAGTGCGTGCTAATACCGATATAATATCTGTTTATGAAATACTTTGGTATTTATCTAGAAAAAAAACCGAATTTTTTTTTCGGTACAGATCAAAGCAGTGCAAATCAAAGACTTACATGTTTAATATGAAAAAAAAGTTGATTATCTTGGTACCCTCTAGCTGAGTGCCCAGCGTAAAGTGATAGGCCTACGTGACCCCGATGTTTTGAAATGGAGTTTGAACAAGACAAAAAATCTTAGTTTCTTCCAAAAATAGCCAAGCAATTCAGTTCTGACGTTGTACTTTGGCCATATGTGGAAGACTCTAAGTTTTAATATATCTCTTTTCTCAGTAAACATGAACTGTTATTGGACAGGGAGTCAAGCATATAATGGCTACAGTTGTGTGGTTCTAGTTAGGCAGCACTATAAATGTGTCACTATAAAGATTGGGAGCATCCTGCCACAAGGGGTCGTTTTATGACCGAAATAACGCTGAAAACGGCCCAATCCAAAGAAATGAACAATTCTGATGTATTACTTTGTAGTGTTAGGCCCATTACGTTTGCTTGGACGATTTTCTTCTGGTTATTGCAGTCGTTGTTGGTGATTTAATGTCAATTTAATCAACAAAGACATTATAATTTAACAATTCAAAATAAATGAGTATTAAAAGAAACATATATGAAAAGCCTGGATTCAGTATATATTTATTTGTGTCGCATGCGATGTTCTGTTTCGGTGATCAAAGGGACAGAAGAACACAGACATTATACTTAAGTAGGTCAAACTGGGCGTATATAAGCTGTAATTATGTGAAATAAACACATTTCTGATTAGCGTAAGTGTAATCTACATAAAATCAAATGTATATTAGACATGTACATATGAACTGTATGCATCATCTAATTGCCACCCGATAAATGGAGCGATACAGCATGATGTAAGAGGAAAAACAGATAATCTGATCTGATAAGCTTGTTCTAGTAAGCTGTTATGTGACATCAAAGATAAACGGGCAGCCGTGATGCAATACCCACAATACATATCGTAAACTTATAGCAGAGCCCGAGCGAAACTCACGACCATAAGCGATAAAATGAGACAGTTTGCATAACACAGTCTGTGTTTGTATTAAAAAAGTACTGCCGTGTAAATACGTAATATCAAATGAATATTATAAAGCATATCTCTTGTTTGCCCTCATGTCATAATTTTTCATAACGGTGATGACAATATAAAAAAATACACTATAGATAATTTGAAATTTATCGTTAATGACTAGCACCTCCCTCTGTTCATGCGCATACAGGAATATATAAATAGCACAGTCTTGTACTTTGAAAGTCTATATTCGCTTCCTAAACCGCGTACGCATGGTTTAAAATTCCGGTACACGTTTAAATATAATTTTACAGGTGAGTAAATCTGGGTTCATATACTTTCTCCATCTGTGAGCAGTGTTATTAATATAATTTCTATTCTCTATATTTTGATGATCGCTTCTAACACACATGTTACTAACTTTATATATTTACTATTTGTGTTTTATTTGTACACATTCCTTTGGGAGTAAGTTGGCTTTGCGAATGGAACTTGAGAGTATAGACTTGTATGGCTCGCTGTATACGGTTTACGATTGGTATATGAATGTCGGACTTACCGCTGGATTTGTCAGCACCATTTTCATTCAATTCATCTATTGTTGTTTAGCGTCACACTGAATAATTTGTTGCTATGTTTTGGTCTTTAAACAAGCTCACCGGGGCTTATCACTGTGAATTAGGAAAATGATTCTATATTGCATTTTGTTTACAAAGATATCGACATCCAACATATCAGTCTTGCTGACTTAATGCAATTTGGTAGTAATTTTACAGACGGAATATTGGAGAAAGCTTTAAAGAAAGAAACTATTGTCCTCCTTGTTTTAATGCCACAAATCTGTTAAAGGTCCATTTCATGAACAAGTCAGAAAAATGAATATTTTAAACTTTCAGGATCCAGCTTGAGAAAGCCCAGATTTTAGTACCGGAAGATAAACTGGTTTAGAAAGATCTAGGGGGTACGATTGTCACACAGTAGTTAATATACTTGTTATGTGGTATTGATTGAATCCCAGCCTAGGACAGTGTATTACAGAGAATCCACGTTCTCCTCTGTTCTCGCTGCATGCATTGATGGTATGAAACTGTAACACCGTCTTAAAGTGACACATTCTACAACGCCAGTTACGGCGTACAACACTAGTTACGCCGTACAATAACAATTACGCCGTACATCCAACAATTGCGATGCACAACACCAATTACGGTATACACCACCAATTATGGCGTACAACACCAGTTACGCCGTACAACACCAATTACGATGTACAACGCCAATTACCGCGTACAACGCTAATTTCGGCGCACAACACCAATCATAAATAGATAATAAGATGTATGCATTTCACGTGTATTAACATGAAAGCGAAAGTAAACAATTAAAAAATTGTATGAAAATGTCAGTGAAAATCTCACTAAACCTACGCACCATGATTGGTATGTAAAATAGCACTTTTAGAAGCACAAAAACTATACAATTATTTTTTTTATGCCAACACTGAAGTTTTTCTGGTAAGAAATTTATCAAATCTGACAAGTTGAGTAATCCTAAAAGGCGGATCAACCAATCAGAATGAAGCAAAATACGTCAAATAAACAATTCTAAACATTAGTTGAAATACAGTATTTACTAGTATTTGAAAATATTTTTCTAGCCTATTCATTAAATGCAGCCAAATGCTTGTATTCTGTAGTAGGCAGTTTTGATCTTGTTCATAATGCTGAATATCTGATCTGAGTTTTTATTTCCATGTACGGACTCTTTCTTCATCCTTTTGGTTCTCATTAACTTAATGTAAGCTTTGATAATCGATGATACAATGTCACTTTGGTGGTTTTTCTCTGGTTAATCTTTTGGACTGCGATAAAGTTTATCTCGTTATAAACGTTATGGCGTAGGCCAACTCATTAAATATTATCTAAGATAAGGGATAAAATGAGGCACTATGCATAACTGTGTTTATATTTAAAAAACTAGTGCCGAATAAATTATACATAATTTCTTATGAATATTATAGTTCACATCTCTTACTTGACACCTTGTCAATACAGATAATTTAACTTTAACGTTAATGCTAGAGTCATTAACACACCTCCCTCTGTTCAGGCATACACATGATTGTATAAACAGTACAATTTTGTACTTAAAAGCCCGTGTTCTCTTCTTATACCGGGTACATGTGGTTTAAATTTCCGGTAAATTTTAAAATATAATTTTAGGGATGAGTCATTTTATGTGTGTTGCTTTACTTCCTCCGTTATTTATATCATTTCTATTTTTGTAACAGCCAGATGTATTGAATGATATTGAATGACTAATATTTCTAATGATACTGAAGATTTGATTCTTTATGTTTTTAATTGGTTGGTATTTTCAACGCCCTATACGCTGTGGTTTACGTTTTGGGGTTGGGGAAATCCCGATATAAGCACGAAAGAATTTAATGTCTGCACCTCGTAAAGTAAAACTAATTAACCTCTCGACTCAAAGCCTCTGGCGAGTCGAATGGATTCGAACTCTCTACCTCGATGATCACCAGCCAATGGTTTCGATCGCAGCGCTCAACATGTACCGCCCTACTTCTAGGGCCTCACCACCCCAAATGGGAATCTCATGCACTGTATCTATAGAGTTGTCCTGTTTAATTACCACCGTGAGTTTATTTATTTATTTTGTATTATTTGTTTTCTTCCACGGGCTCTGCGCGATTTCCTTCCACCATAACGCTGGTCGCGGTGAAATATTCTTCAGTATGGCGTTGAGTACGAAATCAAACACGAGGAAATTTATTCAGTTTCATTTGAAAACTTTTTTATAGTTAGATTAGTGTTACAAACATGCACCGTACTCAAAAATATTTCACCTAACATAGTATACGACAGGGATCAGGTGCATGGGGCGAAGAAACCCGGCAGTGCGTGAAGGAAACCATCTAAGCTCGCTTTAAGTACAAATCTCCGGTAGTAAGGTAGCAATTGAGCCAGTGACGGTATACATATATCTGCTGTTACAGATGGATAGATCCAGGTTTATTTATTCTATTTTTTAATTTATTTGGCATTTAACGCCTTAATGAAGAATGTGTATGTGCTTGAAGCACTTAACCCTTCGACCGTCACTTGATACGTAATGAGCCTCCTGACTAAAAGCCACAAAACAGCATATATATATATATATATATATATATATATATTTATTTATTTATTTGATTGGTGTTTTACGCCGTACTCAAGAATATTTCACGTATACGACAGCGGCCAGCATTATGGTGGGTGGAAACCGGGCAGTTCAGTTTTAGAAGCAATGTACTTGGAGCGGCGTGTTAATGCTTCACCTACAGCTATGTATTTGATTGGTGTTTTATGCCCTGCTCACTTATATGACGGCGGCCAGGATTATGGTGGGAGGAAACCGGGCAGTTCAGTCTGAGAAGCAATGTACTTGGAGCGGCGTGTTAGTGCTTCACCTACAGCTATGTATTTGATTGGTGTTTTATGCCCTGCTCACTTATATGACGGCGGCCAGGATTATGGTGGGAGGAAACCGGGCAGTTCAGTCTGAGAAGCAATGTACGTGGAGCGGCGTGTTAGTGCTTCACCTACAGCTCTTCAGGATCTTCACGTTAAACTTAAACTCGAAATCAGAAGCTCTACATGGGCAGTAGTTGCTTCCTTCTCAGAAATTGCAGTTTGCTGTAACTGTATATTGTAGCTTTATTTCCCGTATGAATTAAAGAATATCACCACCATTTTTACACAGAAAAACTAATTAGCGATTGTATATACAAACTATATAAATTATTGTGTCATGAATCAAAGAGGCTCCGTGGCCGAGGGCTTTTAATTTCAATCCGTTTAATTGCAGCACAGAATTAATTAATTGCAGAAGACTCAGAAGTCTCTCATCAATGCGCGGTTTGCTTTGTGTTCAAGTCTAGCTGATGCTGATCTCCTGTCCGATCGTACGTTGGAAGGCCTACTAGCGACCTGTGGGTGGTCGTGGGTTTCTCTCGGCCTCTGCTCGGTGTCCTCCCACCATAATGATAGTCACCGTCGTACAAGTGGGCCAGATTGGTGCCACCACAGAGGAAGACTCACACCGACGACATTGGTGCACAGGCTCCTGAGTTAGTGCACTGTACTATAGCATGCTAACTACTAGGCCACACGCACCCACATCGTCCTCTTCGCGAGTTATGATCAAACCCTGGTGTACAAAACAGTATGGTACCACATTTTGAGAGGAAGAGTCTGTATGTTCAACTTGTATAGCTTCCGGCGTTGTTGTATAAAGCTGATGAGGTAAATTCTTATACAGTCTGTGCCCTAATAAGATCTTACATCATTCACACACAGTCATAAAGTAAAAATGTGCTCGCGGATATAACTTGCTCATTAAGAAATAATGAAAACCGTCTTACACATTTTGATATTTGTTCAACTTTCGACATGAATGCGCAAGAACAAAGATTGACAGTACGTACATATAGAAAACTCACACATGACTACTTTTCTAAGAAAATCATAAAAGTTGTTTCCTGTCCGTCTTATAAGTGTGATAACCCTGGTTCAAAGTAGAGCCTTGTTAGGTTGCAGGGCAATCTTGGTTAGCACAGTTCATGCTTAGCGCTCATTATGATTCGGATTTACATGTCAGTCAACCACTGGTTTAATACGTTGGTAAATTTAACCTAGACCAGCCATCATTTGCTATGCATCAGAAACATTCACCATATGCATGTACGTATATGTAGGTGGAATTTATGGTAGGTTGCTAAATTTATTATAAAGTAAAACTTTAAACTTGATTTTTCACTTAAAAATAAAAGTCAGCCCTTTACACATGTACTTAATACTTAAAACAAAAAAAAAAACGAAACAGAATATACTTAACAGACAGCACCATGTGTGTTTACATAGCTTAGGACCATTAAGCATTCAAAACCATTCGGTTTAAAGAAAGAAACAAAAAAGCAGAAACAGAATAATATGGTTAATTTATGGTAAATGACGTAACTAAATAGTTTACTCCCGTACTAAACCTACACATATCGATGTAATGGAATTATCCATCTCTTTAAGGCTTTATGACGTGCATTTAGCTATTGTTATATTCATTAATCCTGTTTTATCCTTCGGTCAACCATTCAAATTAGACATCACCTCAACATTCACGCCTAATGCAATCTTCGGCTTTTATAGTTTAGCCTTGAACATTTCCCACTTTTCACTACGCTAGAAATAATGTTTTTTTCTTTTCATACGTACTATAAATAACGGTGCAACGTTCTAAATCGAGATGGGAGAGTTTCTGGCCCATTGTTCGACTTAAATTGCGGAAATTCCCACATCGTGAAAACAAGTGTTAAAAGGTAATTATCAACACAATGAGAGTCAATAAATTAAAGTGACGAAACAGAAGTTGACAGCGATGTTAGCTCATGCAAACGACGACAGCCATAAGGGCAAAGATGTACAGGAAGTTCAAGATTGTAAATGAATACTTAATGACCACATGTTTCTAGCAGATTCTGGGTGTGTACATATATCTTAAGTGGATGTTATGCGGATGTGATGTCCCACATACATTTTTATTTTTAAATTTATTCATTAGATTTCAGCTTTTGCGAACTGTTTAAGACTGCGCAGACACAGGTTGACAAGCGGCCAAAGCACTGCGTGCATGGGACTATATCTGGGTTTTATACATAGGTTTTAACATTTCAAGCCTCTTGAGACTGAATGCTGCACTCAAAAAAACTAATGTTAATGTCTGTTGTCTAAGTGGTGCTAGAATGTATTCTGTTTTATTATAACGTAATGCTGTGTGATATTCCACATAATATCCCGTTAGTTTGCAAGAAACTTTTGGGGCCTTGATGGCCGAAGTGGTTAGCACGCCAGCGCCGCACAATCACCCAGAAGCCTCTCACCACTGCGGTCGTTGTGAGTTCAAGTCCAGCTCATGCTGGCTTCCTCTCCGGCCGTACGTGGCAAGGTCTGCCAGCAACCTGCGGATGGTCGTGGGTTTCCCCCGGGCATTGCCATGTTTCCTCCCACCACAACGCTGGCCGCCGTCGTATTAGTGAAATATTCTCGAGTACGGCGTAAACGGTAGTTCCGGGGTTCAACTCCAAGGCGTGTCATACCTATATTTATTTACTTATTTGTTATTTGTCACATATATGGTGGCGGTAAATGTAATGGGTGTAGGACTGGGAAACTGGAGTGTCCAGCGTACTTTTGACAACTTGATATTGGTAGCAGGCAAATGGTCTTTCATAGAACGTTAGACGGCCACACGCTTATTGTAACCAAAACCCACAAAGAGTGAGAACATTGGAATCTACAAATTCCCTGCCCCAGACCGGGATTGAACTTCTATCTCATGCATCCTTGCGATTGAACGAAAAGAACATTTAATCACTCGTCCACGACTGGCTCCCGAGTCTGTGAGACATTGAAATGGGAAATTTTAGCGGGCCTGCTAAATTTAAAACTACATCGGTCATTTGGAGCTCAGAATATAAGACGGATACTTTAAGTATATAGCGTGTAGAAAATTGACCAAACGACTTCACCGACAGAGAGATAGACCGATCAACCAACTTGGCCGACAGGCAGACGAGGTGTGCAGGGTGGCTAGCCCGTGCTATATGCTCAGAAAAACATCACATCTAGCATGCGAGACCCTCTGAGAAAGATTTTCACACAGTAATTTTTTTCACACAGTATGAGATTTGGTTTGTGGTTTGTGGTGAGTGGTCTATTCTTGACAAAAGATTTTGCTTTATCACATTTAAGGGTGGGACAAAAAAATATCACCGTGACAGCCGTCTGACAGCGTCAGTTTGCTTTTAATAGTGTCATATACATGTGCATTTTCTTTATCTAAAGTATACACAACACGATTCTACCGATCCTTGGAAACAATTGTGGTTATGCTAAGCCGGTTCAGAGGTCAAGCTTGTACATTTATAATGGTCGCACATTTTAGGGCAATAATCCAAGGCAATATTTCAGGATCTATGGCAGCATGAAAACAGAGTGGTCGGTAATCAGAGTTCGTGATGTTAGAGATAAACACACAGTTCTGATTACCGACCACCCTGTTTTCACGTAGTCATAGCTCCTGGATTATTACCTTAAAATGTGAAAATCTGGTGAAAATCAAAGCACATTTCACAGTGAATACTTACCCTAATTGTTCACTTAACACGTTATTTAATACTGACAGAAAAACAACATACAATTGCTCCGTGCGTTTATATTTCTGTAACGCGCATTCAGTTGTGAAAATGGGTTACATTGCTACTGGACAAAAGGTCAAGTTTAATGGAAAAGTAGCCGATGAGTGTTGATATTTAAGTTAAAAAATTGCACTTCTTTCTAAAGTGATATCCAGGTGACGTACATTATATCGTTCAAGATATAATTTTTATTCAGATTTTAATTTATTTGAATGGTATTTTACGCCGTACTTAAGATTATTTCACTTCGCCAGCATCACGGCGAGAGGAAACCGGCCAAACGCCGTGAGAAACTCACGATCCTCCGCATGTTGCTGGCAGACCTTCCAACGTACAGCCAGAGAGGAAGACAGCCTGAGCTGGACTGGAACTCACAGCGATCAAATTTTACAGAAATTTGTCTTTACAAGGATGGAATTGGGTATATATTGTTATTCCTATTGACGGCCATGCAGATCTGTGATTTTGGCAGAGCTAAATAACATCTTGATGAAAATTATCATATAGACGAACACAAAACAGGCAATAAAACTTCAAAGATGGTAATACCTGTATTTTCTGTATTTACCAGAGTTATCTCCAATTATCGCCTTTCAATAAATATCGGAATCGTACGTGTACCTGCACTATTTAGAAATATACTGGTAAAAAAGATGAAAAAGTTACAATGCCACTCGCTTCATACATTTTAGAAGCTTTTTTTGTAGATTTTGAACATTGACACGTGCACAGATAAGGCGTTTTTTATGAAAGATAAGTTATTTTGGCTATTCTAAAATACTTCGATTAGATTTAGGTTTATCTCGATTTTTTGTTGAAAATCTCAGGTATGGCGTTATTAGCCAGTAAAACAGGTTAGTTCATAATGCATGACAATGACTGATCGTGTGTTTAGATACGTTTATCTAAAGAGACCAGCTGAAGAGACTGAATTCTGCTTAACTGATTATCTGTCCAGCATGGTTGATGGTCCCACAAAATGACATCTACAACCTAAAAAAAGGTATAGGAATTTGTAAGTCAGCGCAAGATATCTTCAAGATTGGTACTTCATTTCACGTTGTCACGCATGCAGAGGTTTGCACTTTAACTGAAGTGTGACTTATCTTACATCACTTTCTTACATCAGTACATCTTTCGCTGTACGAGCACTTAACTGGCCTTGTATTGACACGCGCGCAAGCGAGGCCCAATGACTCAGGAGCCTCTCACCAATGCGGTCGATGCGAGTCGAAGTCCAGCGCATACTGGCTTCTCCGGTCGTCCGTTGGAAGGTCTGGTAACAACCTGCGGATGGTCATGGCTTTCCCCGGGGCTCTGCTCGGTTTCCTCCCACGATAATGCTGGCCGCCGTCATAGAGTGATATGTTCTTGAGTACGGCGTGAAAACCCAATGAAATAAATAAAACAAATACACTGTGTCGACACAAATGACTATAACGAAAACACCCACAGGGAATAAGTACATGTAACTAACAGCATCCCGGTTGCGATTCATCGGTTTTAGACAAGACTCAGGGGGAAAAACTCTATGAGTTAACTACGATATTCTATGTGGACGTCGATATTTTCCATGGCATCAGATGACCATGCATGCCTCATTAAATAAAAACTAGACGTGTTATATTTTTGTTATTTGGTGACAGCGCTATTATTTCAATGACGATCACAAACCGATGTATCATGTGACACATACGAGAATTTCACCACCATCATTAAGATGTATAGATATTTGTTTACCTGACAGCATTTCCCCACACATGCCGTAGACATACTCGGTCATCTGCTTGAGAGCCATCAGGTTTCGAAGTGGAGGAAACCGTTCGTGGCAAGGAGGTAACAACCACATCTCTCTGTATAGAACATGTAGCCCTTCATATACCGGACATACACGAACCTCCTGAATGGGCCACGCAACTTACTTCGGACTATAAAAAATCACTGGGACAAGCCAATTCATATTATTTCACATTAATTTCATCCTAGACATGTAGAAGTTATGAATGGATCAGACCGGTTTTTTGACACTCATCTGAGGGGCGGGGGTGGGGGTGGGAGAGTGAGTGAGTGAGTGCTTGGGGTTTAACGTCGTACTCAACAATTTTTCAGTCATATGACGACGAAGGAATCCTTAGGGTGCATGTACGTGTAATGTGCCTCCTTGTTGCAGGACGGATTTCCACCGCTCTTTTATTTAGTGCTGCTTCACTGAGACGACTTACCGAAGGCAAGTAAGCCGCCCCGCCCGAGCCATTATTCTGATACGGGTCAACCAGTCGTTGCACTATCCCCTTCATGCTGAACGCCAAGCGAGGAAGTTACAACTTCCTCTTTTAAAGTCTTAGGTGTGACTCGATCAAGGATTGATCCTGGATCTACCGGTCCCGAAGCGGAAGCCGTCACAGAGTGTGTACATGTGTACATCAATTTTAACAAAATCAGACAATATTTGGAGCAGTTATTTCATGGAAAGCAACAACCAATCAAAATAAGGGAAATCTTGGGATAAAAATGCTGTTATAACACGCCCGAGATAAAGTATCTTTGTACAAAGAAAACTCCACAAGAAAGAAAAAGAAACAATGTCTTTGTTTACATACATAGATTATTTATTATACATTACATTTTATGTACATAATACGACTGGAGTATGACGAGTAATGCCATATACATAATCACCAGTACCATTTGAAGAACAACTTCTCAGTTATGCTTCCATTTTCAGAATTTACACATGCACTCCACTTTACAAATATCAGTCCTGAATTTAGAGCTAATTTACAACAGCCTCCCATGGAGCTCCACTATTCGTCTGAAGATGGATTTACTCTCTATATCCCTCACCTGAATTCCACTATTGTAGACTTACCCGGAGTCCAGGGAAACCTCAGAAGAATCTTTAGAACACTTAGTTTTGTTTATTCCTGAACCATAATAGACAATACCCCATTGTAACATTTGCGTATGACTCTTCAAACCATGTATCATTGAAAGACGTGAATGTCAGCAGACAAACGTTTCTATCTTTATGATTCTAAAATCTGTCTTAACATATCATCTATCAAGAACAAACTGCGACCCTTCCTAAACTGTTTTCCTACTTATCTTCGAGATGATATTTCACAGTATTTATTTGATTCTTGTTGAACACGATACCACTTCACAGTAAGCCGCGCTAAAAAGTGTGGATATACCGCTATCACATACATAACCAAAGCCAGATAGACATGTCAACATGACAAAGCAACTTGTAATGGAACATTTCAGCGAGAATCTCTCACAACAGGACTAGCTATACATTATCTTTGAGAATTTGAATTCCCTAAGTTGGTTCTGTAAATCTCGCTTTTAGTGCCTTTCTTACATGATGGATTTGTTTCATCCTTTTGAATATGAACATCACCCATTAACAAAGTCCCTATTTTCAGTCTCAGAATGCGTTCATACCACAGTGAGGTTTTCATATCTGCGCGTATGTTAAGAGACATTCAGCTGTTAATCACAGCCCACAGCTACCCAATCTAGTCCCCGCCCCCCAAGCTCACCCCAAGCTCTGCTCAATTGTCCAGAATGGTCTTGTATGCCTGCTGCACCCCTGGATAAACATCTGTGGCTCTCGCCTTCAGGGAAAGCTGCAAGACAGAATATATGAGTGAGTATTTTCAGTTATCTCTATGTGTAGATGGTGTTAGTAGCAGTGGAGAATTTTGGTACAGTTTCCCAGTCCACAAAAACTGACCTGATCAGATTTATGAGTACTTGTAGCAGCGACGAGAGCAATTAGTCATTCAACACACAACAGTTTGAATGGTCAGTCGGGTTTACTGGAATACTTGTATATCTAAGTTCATCTAAGTTCCTCCTGAAATAAATTTCCGATTTTGCAGGGCATTAGATAAGCTCCTTCAAGTGATCATTTTAAGTGCCGTTTATGACTGATGTTTTAGATTTAGGCAAGTCAGGATAGCCAGTGTAATCATTACATTTTAACGCACAATAAAGCAGTCATGATTACAATTCAAGGAGGCTGTAAAGTGTCGAGTAGAAACCAACATGGGAACACAGTCACAGATGAAGATAAACTTCAGTGAGTTCAGGGTAGCTGTACGTATAAGTCGGTTTTGTCCATTGAACTTTTATATTTACTTAAAAGTTTTCACAGACAAATCCCAAGTATCAGTTATTTTCTACAACCAAAATGTAGGAAATGCAAGGGCATGAATTTTCATGAACATCATCACTAAGTTTTACTCCCAACGGGTAAATACTTGTCCTACTAACCGTGAAGTGTGGATTGCCTGGTTGTATCTTGAGTTCAGCTAACACCCAAATACCATTGGTTAGTTTGAGGGATTGGTATAACATGTCCTGACCCTCCACATTCCGCTTGGCGATCGTAAACACGTTGTTGTTACGTAACTTCTGGGATACAGTATCTGCAAAACACAATGAAGACATTACGGCATAATCAATGAAGCTTTATATGTAACACAAGTATTCCTTTGTGTCATTTTTAATAAATGTTTGATGTCATACTTAAGAAGTGTGTTGCGTAAAGTGACCTTCAGAGGGTTACTGGCAGTCTTTTCCACATGTGACATGTATAATACTGGTGGACATCAAGTGGGTCTAGCTGGAACTTCATGCAAGACTACACAAGAAAAAAACTGCCTACTGCTCATTGCCACCAAGGCCCCACAAGGACAATGGAAGCACAGGATTCGGAAAAGTCCCTGCCCCTGCAGAAGTATTCAGTATCTACTGACTACATATGGATAGAATCTGACATTTTCAATTCAAATGTACATGTACAATAGGTCATATCTAGAAAAATATGACCTAGTGTAGATGTATATATGAATTGAAAATGTCAGATCGTTTGCAGCACAAACTGCCAGATATGACGTCAGAAATGAGTCATATTAAAGGAGCTTGGTTCAAACAAACAGCCTCACTAGCCTGGTGATGAAGGACAAGTGTACCTATGTACACCAAGTTATCAAATCTCTGAATTAACTATGGCGAAATATCTTTTCAGCATATGTTGTCAAAGATTTAGGGCATAATTAAGAACATGTTTGTTGGGGGTAACCCTACCAAACCCTAAAGTTTTTACTTGGAATTAGAGGGAATTTCCTTTTTTTGTGTCTCTCAATGTTAATTTCTTCAAAATTGTTATCGCTTTCATTAGCCAGAATGAAAACATTTCCCCACCGGCCCTGACCCTATATTTTGTGTTACAGCTAGGGTTAAAGGCAACAAATAATTTTCTTTAGGATAACTTTAGGCCAGCCACATGTTGCAACAGTTTTGTGATACAGTCCCCAAATGAGTCAAACTACCCTGGTGAGGCGGGTTCCCACAAGTAACCTAATTAGTCTCGCGATGGCCTACGAGTCGAAATGAGGTGGATTCCAAATGAGTCCAACCCATACGAGTTTAAAGGATGCCTATTCTCACCTGCATTATGCTGCACATTATTTAGCGTGGTCTGAACCTCATTCTGAGCTGGAATGTCTTTCCACGTGGCCAGGAATATTCTCTTCTCCATCTCCCCATCCTCCACAAACAGGATATGCATGGGCAGAGTGCAGCTAAAGTAAAACACATCAATGTTGTTCTTGATGGCCACCTGTAAACATACAATATTTGAGGGCTTGCCGCAAATATACATGTGTAATTTCAGAACAGAAAAAACAGGATCTCTTTCTCTAACACTTTTGCCAGCATAAGCTCGATGAACTCACAGCAGTCGCATTGATGAGAGGCGCCTTGGTCATTGTGCTGTGCTAGCACACTAAACACTAAGCCATGGACAGCCTGTTTGTGCAAGGTGAAGGCAAACTTAACACAATTTCGGAGTTGATATATTATTTTCAAACCCTACATGACCTAAAATTTCGTCCATGACTAACTTGTCCATTTTTCCTGATTCTGAGAGTTCTATTCAGTTTAGAAAAGTGTTTTGAGGTCTGCTTGGAACATACATGGTATTCTAATGGAAAATTGTCAGTTTCAGCACAAAAAATAATAGCTTAAGACATTTATTTGTCTCTAAAAATGCACTTTTGTGGGGGAATTAGGTTATCTTGAGACAGAGATGAATTCATTATTTGCCCCATTTTGACAACACCTGCTCTTTGGAAACTGGACACAGTCCTTGAAGGAACAGGATCACCGCAATAGCTCTGACTTGATGCTGTGGTTAAAGTGAGCATAAAGTCAGCCACTAAAGCTGAATTAATTAATAATGTAGTATATCCTGAAATGTTCTAAAAATATTAAAAAAAAAACACTTATTAACAAAATAAGTACCCAAGAAGAAGTTTGGAACAAATTGAAGAGACAGACGTTGAAAACGAGTGGCCATAATTGTTTCCAAGCGATATACGTCAAAACCTAATTCAATGTGGTCCTTGTGGAATGCCTCAGAAGAAATAAATAAATACTGCTCACAGACAAGCGTGGTGAGAGTCTTTGTGACAACTGATTCCCGGATTCTCGTTGAAATTCTAAGCCTGCCAAATAATCTCCTTGATCAGGAATTTTTCCAAGGCTCAAAAACTTTTAACCAAATCCCAGTGCTTTCCAGATTTTCAGTGGGAACATTGCATAATAAAGCGAGCTTTACAGATTCATGTTAAAACATCCGAAATGAACGTACCTGTAAATTGGTGAGTGGCTCCATTCTCTGTACTAGGCCTAGTGTATTGAGGGGTAAGGATGCATTAGCTGTCTGGTTGGGGAGTAAGGGGCTCTGTACTTGTAATGGGGACGCTGGCATTAAACCGAAACTGAAAGTAAAATGCTAAATTGCAAAATAGTGAACATACAAAGCACAACTTATTCACAACCTAAATAAACTTGCTGTTTCATGTGTATGGATCAAAATTTCCTGGCTTTTCCAAGGTAGAAAATAAGCATTTTTCAGAAAACTTGGAATGAATATTTAAAAATTTCTCCAAGAGAACTTCAGTACACTTAAAGAGACTCTGGAGAGTTCTGTAATCTTTAGATCAGCAGTAGATTACAGCCAACATGTTTCTCAATTTCAAGCTTTTTGCAGGCTTAACCACAGAATCCCCTGAATTTCCAGGCCCGGCACAATACCTTGTCACAGTATCATTGTTAGGAATTACTCTTTCTAGACATAACACAGTGCTGAAAACTGGCAGAGACCAATCCTGATTTGGAACATGTGTTTCATTACCAGAATCTATGATATGTTCCGAAAGTGTAACTCTAACAACGGTAATACTGTTAAAATCCACTTTGACAACAACATCTATCAATGTGACGTACATACCTATTCTTGTTAAATTGCACTGCAAACTCTCCCATGGACTGCATGGCTCTATTTGTGAAGGACAATTCCATAAAGATCTGGTTCTGCTTCCTGGCAAACGTTCCCGATACTTCCATCCCTTTGCCCTTAGAAGCTGGGAGCCACACCTATAGAAATATGAACATTACAGCTAACAAAGTACTGTTATTATGTCTGGAAGTCCTCCTTAAAGACAGATTTGTGGAGGAAACAATCCATACTTGCTAACCAAATCAAATGTTTTTTTAAGGTATTGTGAATGTCAAATTATTGCCTTTCAGTAAATATAAGATTTGTACCTGTACTATTTACAGTGTTAAAATGAAAAAGTTTGAAAATGTTATAAATGCAACCAGCTTTATCAATGTTAGAAACTTTTGTCACCGATTATGACAAATCTCCTTGCAAAAAGCCACTGCTGAACCACCAAGAACTGGGTTTGTAACTCTAACTTTATTGGTCAATGGTACCAAATGACATCCATGGGCTGATATTTTCAGAATGAAACAGATGGCTCCATTTCCGCCAAATAGAATTTACCCACTTTTTTGGGCTTTTACCCTCAGTCAAAATCTAATATGGCCCACTACAAGTAATTATTAACAAAGGTGATTTATTTCCTGATGAATTAAATTTACCCCAATTAATCACCAGCATTGTTATCGAGCAATTGTGATTGAGTAATTGTTGTCGAGTAATTGCTGTCATCGTTTTGATGTTTTTGGGACAAGGACATAATGGTATCTTACCTCCTGTGGTGGTACATAGGCTTGTGCAGAAGAGACCAGACCAAAGATATCACTAAGTCCTCCCAGGTCTGGGGGGCCGGAGGTGGGCCCAAGCTGTGGAGCAGACAGAAGCAATCTAGTTGTACCAAGTTGAACAGTACATGTCAGGGTCATCCATGTCAGGATTAGACTAGGGCAATCTTTGAACAGCCTGATTAATATCTCATGGGTGTTTAAATCTGTACTCAAGATTTTTCACAGCTTCAGGTTCATGAGTATCTGGAGCATACCTTGGCCCCCTTTGACAGTCACATGTACCAGCGGTGATATGGTTCGCCAGCTCTATACTTTTATCAGTGGGATACAGTTTAGACTAGTAGGTTTTAGTAGACACAGTAGGTTCAGTTTCCTGCTTACGTTTTATCATGAAACATTTATTCTTGACACACAGCCACCATCAGGGAAAGTGGTGATGTGCACACAAAACAATGTTGTTTGAACAATGGGCATTAACTCATACATGCAGGTTAGAAGTACATTAGTTATCTCCCCTGACAAAAGCTTTTAATTTGTGAGCACGTTGCCATTAAGATTTTATTTATTTATTTGATTGGTGTTTTACGCCGTACTCAAGAATATTTCACTCATATGACTGCGCCCAGCATTATGGTGGGAGGAAACTGGGCAGAACCAGGATGTAACCCACGACCATCCGCAGGTTGCCGTCAGACTGTTCCACTTACAGCATGAGCCTGACTTGAACTCATAGTTACCACATTGGTGAGAGCCTCCTGGGTCATTACGCTGCGCTAGCGCACTTGCCAAAAAGACAATGGTGATATGCATGTCCAAGTAGCAAATCTGACCAGTGAAATTCGTTTTTAATTCTCTCATTATTTTAATACATGCGCAACATCTTTACCTCAAGATTTTATTCAACCTGTCACAACCAAATCAAGAGACAAGAGAACATTTTGAGAGGTGTTTATTGGTTTGAGTGCTGTTTTATACCATCATCAAAAATAATTCACTCATTTTATACATCATTCTATCCAGGAAAGAGAATCTCTTTTATAAAAATCAGTTGAAATTTCTTGTACTAGATGACCCCATTGGTAAAATGGTTAGTTCTGACAATTTTGGTCAAGGATTTCCCTTAAAATCAGCTCATGAGCTGAAAATTCCCTTTCCTGTCCATCACTCAAACGCACAAAACTCCAAAACCCATTCTTCTCTTTCACTAAATGTCATAAAACTCATGTTAAAACTCAGGGCATAAGATGACTTCTCACAAAGACACACTGCCAAATTCCAACAAAATTTACAGTTACAATTTGTTGATGAAATGACATCTAAGGTAAGAACTCAGTTCAGTTATGTAATGACTATCAATCTGTCTGTGACCATCACACATCACAGCACACTACTCACCAGGCTATCCAGTCCCTCCCCCAGCAAGTCCATGCCCCCGGCGCTCTGGACAGGCTGCTGGGTGGTCGGGGTATACATCTGCTGCTGGTGCATGCCCATCGGCGGCCCAAGGTCCATGTCCAGCAAGTCAGCGATGAGGGAGTCTGCCCCCGGGATGACTGTGGGCTGTGGGGCGGCAGGCTGACCTGTGAGGTCAGCAGGGGTGGGGGCAGCATCATCAGCCAGAGCACCACCCCTGAAGAGCAGAAACAACAGGTATGGTGAGTGTTGATTCTCAATCACAGAAGTAGGTTTTGTCACTATCAGACCATACATTATCTTGTGCATATATTTCAAAATTTATTTATTTATTTATTTCATTGGTGTTTTATAGCATGCTGTTAAAACTTTTTTCTTAAATTTGGGCACATATTTCATTGGTCCTTTTTTACGTCATTCTCAAGAATATTTCACTTATACAACGGCAGCCAGCATTATGGTCAGAGGAAACTGAGCAGGCCCAGGGGAAACCAAGGACCAAACTCTGGTTTCTGGCGGAGCTGGGCTCACACATATATATGTATATTACATATACATGTATAAAAATTATGTTCAATTGACCTTTACATGTGGGGCAATCTTAGGACATATAAAATAAATAAACCAAAACAACTTTAACCATCATTCATCTTTAGCACTCACGACGTAGATCTTGGAGGTAGGGCCCGCCTCAAGCTGGCTCGTCCCTCGACAAACGCATTGGGTGGTTTGTGATAGACAGAGGCGAGGCTGGAGATGTGGCAGATGAGCTCGTCTAACAGTGTTGGCTCGATCAGGTCCGTCTCCTCTGAAATCAGAGGCTTCTCCGCCAGAACCACCTCCTTAGCAGCAGCTGGATCTGTGGACAGTAGGCGCCAGTAGATGTAGCCACGGTCACGCAGGTCAGGATTGTCACTGTCCTGTGGAGGAAAGAAACACAGGCAAGGCTTTTGTTACTCAAGTCCTAAATAGAATTGACCAGATTGAATGAATGAATGATTATGGTCTAAAGTCACTAGGGCAAAATTGAAGCGATATTTTGTAGAGAACATGTTTAAAACAGGACAATAATCCTGAGAATATCCAAGATAAAAAAAAAAAAAAAAAAGAGAAGAAAAACATTTTTAAAGCCAGCTAAAATGACACAACCCTTCGTTAAAACTAAACATGATTTGATATCTTATAATCCAGCACTTCATTCAGCCGATCTGGATAGTACTTACAGTTTACTCATAGAGGAGCGTCTGGCGCTTTTCACAGTGCACAGGTATTTCACATCCTTTTTTAACACATTACATGTAGTTCACATAATTCCAAAACTAAAGCTATTAAGCTGAGATATGTGCAGATTGAGATCATCCCATCAAGACAAACACATAGAATCACGAACATGTCTTAGAAGACTGAAGATTTTATACATACCAAGGGTTTCAAGTTTTGGTTTATTTTAATATTGGTCTGAATGTTGTTCAATGCAAAGTCCAAAATAGTGTTTCATGTGTTCAACATTTAGCCCAATGCAAACTTATGACAAAACAAAACTATTTGCCAAAATGCATTTTGTCGCTACAACTCTATGGAAATTAACAAAATATACAAATTATACCTACTTACACTCAAGTCCCACCTGTTGAGTCAGATTTAACATTACAACCTAGTATTTACCTGTTGATACGACTCACCTGTGTGGCCAGGCTAAGCACCTGCTGTACCAGTTCCTGGGTGTCTGTGGGACGCTTGAGGAAGAGTTTGACGATGGCAGTCAGCAGTTGGAGCTGCACCTGTGTGTTCTCGTCTTGGAAACCCTCCAAGAAACTCTCCAGAAGCTCGTCAGCGTTGTCAATCCTCTCCGCGTACTCACCGATGATCCAAATCATGGAGGCCCTAAACAAAAAATGTACAGTTAAGTTAAACACTAAAGGCTGACAAACTAGATGTATCTCTTTTAAGCTGATAAAAAAACCTTGTGTTTGTAAAGCTTCCTTTGTTCATTTGATGTATTTATTTATATGGTTGATGTTCTAAGCTATACTTAAAAATATTTCACCCATACGATGGCAGCAAGCATTGTGGTGGGAGGAAACTTGGCAGAGCTTGGGGCAAATCCACGACCACCTACTGGTTTGCTGACAGACCTACGCGAGTTCTATGCCGGCATGAGCTGGAATTGAAGGATCCCATTGATGAGAGGTACATGGTCATTTCGGCCACGGACACCCCTCCATTTGTTGCGAAGTATTGGAACAGCTTTCTTGATTTATTAATTTATTTGAATGGTATTTTTCAGTGAAGATGGCCAGGTTGACAATATTATTGGCTGTCAGGTTTACCACTGGAGGTAACTAGAGTGCACCTGTCTTCTTCAGCAGCTGTCAGGTTTACCATTGGAGGTAACTAGAATGTACCTGTCTTCTTCAGCAGTGGCCAGGTTTACCAGTGGAGGTAACTAGAGTGTACCTGTCTTCTTTAGCAGCGGTCAGGTTTACCACTGGAGGTAACTAGAGTGTACCTGTCTTCTTCAGCAGCGGTCAGGTTTACCATTGGTGGTAACTAGAGTGTACCTGTCTTCTCCAGCACCGGTCAGGTTTACCATTGGAGGTAACTAGAGTGTACCTGTCTTCTCCAGCAGCTGTCAGGTTTACCATTGGAGTTAACTAGAGTGTAACTGCCTTCTCCAGCAGCTGTCAGGTTTACCATTGGAGTTAACTAGAGTGTACCTGTCTTCTCCAGCAGCTGTCAGGTTTACCAGTGGAGGTAACTAGAGTGTACCTGTCTTCTCCAGCAGCTGTCAGGCTTACCAGTGGAGGTAACTAGAGCGTACCTGTCTTCTCCAGCAGCTGTCAGGTTTACCAGTGGAGGTAACTATAGTGTACCTGTCTTCTCCAGCAGCTGTCCGGTTTACCATTGGAGGTAACTAGAATGTACCTGTCTCCTTCAGCACCGGTCAGGTTTACCATTGGAGGTAACGATAGTGTACCTGTCTTCTCCAGCAGCTGTCAGGTTTACCAGTGGAGGTAACTAGAGCGTACCTGTCTTCTCCAGCAGCTGTCAGGCTTACCAGTGGAGGTAACTAGAGCGTACCTGTCTTCTCCAGCAGCTGTCAGGTTTACCAGTGGAGGTAACTAGAATGTACCTGTCTCCTCCAGCAGCTGTCAGGTTTACCATTGGAGTTAACTAGAGTGTACCTGTCTCCTTCAGCACCGGTCAGGTTTACCATTGGAGGTAACTAGAGTGTACCTGTCTTCTCCAGCAGATGTCCGGTTTACCAGTGGAGGTAACTAGAGCGTACCTGTCTTCTCCAGTAGCTGTCAGGTTTACCAGTGGAGGTAACTAGAGTGTACCTGTCTTCTCTAGCAGCTGTCAGGTTAACCACTGGAGGTAACTAGAATGTACCTGTCTTCTCCAGCAGCTGTCAGGTTTACCATTGGAGTTAACTAGAGTGTAACTGCCTTCTCCAGCAGCTGTGAGGTTCACCATTGGAGGTAACTAGAGTGTACCTGTCTTCTCCAGCAGCTGTCAGGTTTATCATTGGAGGTAACTAGAGTGTACCTGTCTTCTCCAGCAGCTGTCAGGTTTACCAGTGGAGGTAACTAGAGTGTAACTGCCTTCTCCAGCAGCTGTCAGGTTTACCACTGGAGGTAACTAGAGTGTACCTGTCTTCTCCAGCAGCTGTCAAGTTTACCAGTGGAGGTAACTAGAGCGTACCTGTCTTCTCCAGCAGCTGTCAGATTTACCACTGGAGGTAACTAGAATGTACCTGTCTTCTCCAGCAGCTGTCAGGTTTACCAGTGGAGGTAACTAGAGTGTACCTGTCTTCTCCAGCAGCTGTCAGGTTTACCATTGGAGGTAACTAGAGTGTACCTGTCTTCTCCAGCAGCTGTCAGGTTTACCAGTGGAGGTAACTGGAGCGTACCTGTCTTCTCCAGCAGCTGTCAGGTTTACCAGTGGAGGTAACTGGAGTGTACCTGTCTTCTTCAGCAGCGGTCAGGTTTACCATTGGAGTTAACTAGAGTGTACCTGTCTTCTTCAGCACCGGTCAGGTTTACCATTGGAGGTAACTTGAGTGTACCTGTTTTCCCCAGCAGCTGTCAGCTTTACCACTGGAGGTAACTAGAGTGTACCTTTCCTTTTTCATCAGCGTGAGAATACTCTGGATTTCAAGCGCAAGCTTAGTACGAGTCTGCAAATTTCACTGGTCAGGGGCTGATCAGCTGTTGCAGGGACAATGCTCTAGCCATACAACCCAATGGGAAACCCTGAACTACTTTCCAGCGGAGTTTTTAAATTAAATCCTTATCTGAAGGATAAGAGTATAATAGGATCTGTCATCTATGATCTCGGGTCACTTACCTAGCTTCTGGCTCGTCCAGTGTGTCCAGATTCTCACACAGCGTGGCAATGATACTCTCATACTTGTTTGGGTATTTACGGAAAATATCCTGGAGAAACAAAAAAAGGGGTCAATGCTGATGTTATATATGCACTCAACCAAATGTTTCAATATTGTAACTACTCAGCACAGGTTGGCTTCCTCTGGGCTCTGTCGTATAAGTGAGATGTCCTTGAGTATAGTGTAAAATACCAATCAAATAAATAAAACAAATAAACAACTCAGCACAGGCACTTTGCCCCTTCCTATCACTATTTAATGTCTTACAACCAGTATTTCTTCACTTCCTTGGTTTTACAAAAGTACCTTATGCTGACGTATTTTTTCTGGATTTACTAAATTGGTGTTTCATGTCGTCATGAAGAATATTTCACTCACATATAACAGCTTTATGTTGGGAGGAAACCAGGCAAGGCCCCGAGGAAATCAGGCAAGGCCCCAAGGAAACGCACATCCATATGCAGTTTGTAGGCAGAACTTCTCACAAATGACTGGTGAGGAGGCCAGCATGAATAGCACTTGATCTTACAGTATTGGTGAAGGCTTTTCCAGTACTTTTTAAATCATAATAGTGAAAACAGTGAATACAGTACAAGTGCAAATGTACATAATTTATAATGTCTGACGGATTGAATTTGACCAAAATTTTTATACGTGTTATTTTTATATTTTTATACAAGTCATACAAACTGATAATAGATTTACCTTTATGACAACAATGGCTTCCTGCACCACATAGTTGACCTTTGTCTGGATGAGGTCAAGCAGCGTGCTTACACACCTCTCGGCAGCCTGCTCCACTTTGATGGCACAACGACCAATTGCACGGACAGATTTACGGACAAAGTCCACATCCACCTCGGTGGCATATCTGCAAGTAATCAAAATAGCTCCACACGTTCAATATACTAATGCCACATGTATTTGAACCAAATGAACTTAAGCATACAACCTCAATGCATGTCTAACCATGTCTAATGAGCAACTACACTTCTAAATTCTCTATTTTTTCACAAATAAGCACTTTAATGAATCTTTGGATAATTATGATTTCCCTTTTAGAATATTTCACTGAACGACCTATAATTTTAACCCCAAAAATGTATTTCTGGAGGTACATGAAGTCAAATATAATATAAAACAAAATGAAACTGACATATCCCCACTAGCATATCATCCTATACCTTATACACAAACCTCAAAATACCTTTATGAACTGACTAAAACTTTTAAAATAAGTGGGAAATAGATGTACTTTAATAGTCATGCGTGAAAGAACCCCTAGATGGGAAATGAAGCCCCCTCACTCAGGCATGTCAGGTCGATTGCCAGCCTGCTCACCGAGACAGATCGTCTGTGAAATGACGCAAGGGTTTCCCTGTTATGTGGTTGAAGTTATGTTACAGGTCTAACCGATGAAATAGGCCAAGCTAAAATATTCATTGTTAGTCACCAGCCCACAGTATGCCATTAAGTATTTGAAAGAAGTTTAATCTTACGAATTAGATATTAATAATACATGAAAGTGTCTTTAGTGAGTAAGTGAGTGCTTGGTGTTTCACCTCATACTTAGCAAGGAGTCCTTAGAATGCATGTAATGTGCCTCCTTGTTGCAGGATGAATTTCCACCGCTCTTTTATCTAGTGCTGTTTCGCTCAGATGACACTAGCAGTACTCACTCTTTGAGCTCAGCCAGCACCTGGGCAATATTAGCCTGGTTGGTCAGACGAATCATGATATCCAACTTCTCCAGCTTCACGTAGATCGGGTCGTTGTACTTCACAAAGAACACTTTCATCTCATGCTTCAGGATGTCCGACCTGTAATGGGGTCAGAGGAACTACGAGTTAACTGCGGTGGCAGTACATTAGGTTTGTTTCAATTATCTCATTGGTGACTGGTGATAAACCTCCTGATGTAAACAAACAGCTGAAGCAGTAAGAGCTGGATTTGAGAATGACTTTTTGTAAGGAGTAGGTTCGCTGGTGTGAGAGCAATGTTTTAGCTGAAGGTACCTCATAGGTATATTTTTGTACATAAGCCAGATTAAACTTGGGGCAGAGAACACACATGAATAATTCTTGTTGGAGGAAAGGCAGAACTTGTCACAATAAAATGATATGCTCTTGATCAAAACGGGATATAAAGGGGGCTTCTGAGTCATGCTGCGCACGTATATCAATTAATCTAAATACCAGGGTGAATGTTAAAAGAAAGCATTGTGTCAGCTGGTCCTGACAACTACAAAACTCAAGGATGCTCGCTTTACTCAGCACTAAATCATCGGCTGCTAAATTCAAATGTCTGTATTTCACTTGGATTTTAGTATTTTTCTGACGACACATTTTTGCTTGATTCTGAGTGATTCGTCCACCTTTTGGGTCACCTAGATACACATGTTAAGAAGTTTTTTGGTCAGGAAAGCATAAGTATTGGCATCAAAAGTATTATTTTGAGGCTTTGGTGCGCTTCTCAAACTGCATTCTTATATACAGATCTTTAGGTGAATTAATCTGACAGAAATGCTTATGCATGTTGTGATCCCCGCTTTCTTGCCTGTTTTTTTTTTTTTTCATATCCCTGGATCATAGCACTTTCTATACAGGTCTGTCAAATTATGCAAATTAAAGATGAGCTTATCGGTGGGAACACCTGAACAGTCTCTCAATTGGTGTACGCTAAATGGAATTATTAGTTTGATCAATATGTTATCCATTTATACTCAAATTGTGATTATTCACAGAAACAGTGCAGGGCACAGGATTACAGAGTGACTGGTCAAATTTAATTTGCCCTCACCTCTTCTGCACAATGAGGTTGATGTTCCTCAGGGCCACATACTGTATCTCTGGCTCAGCAGACAGGAGGGTCACAAGTGGGGGTGCCAGTTTCTTTTGTAACACGGACACATAATCCCCCGACTGTTCCATCATCTCCATCAACTTCAGAATTACCTGTACAAATACCGGAGACACCCAGTCAGGTGTTTGATGAAATTTAAGACTAGCAAGAACACAAAATCAAATTTGACCAGCTGCATTAAAACAGGACAAACATTGATTCAATCAATCACATGGAATAAGGATGCTAATGAAAACAGTTTTCCCTATTTTAATTTGAATCGTCCAGGATTTATCAACTTCTTCCTTTAATATTTATCCTACCGGTGACTAATGACCATTTTTATGACAGCCCAAAAGCTTTATCACTGAAGGATCCTAAAAGAAGTACATTAGAAATGTCAAGATAAGCTGTCATTTTCTTCTGCTGAAGTCAGCTAAGGTTTACCTTTACAGCTGACAGGACGACAGCGGCATTAGCATGGGCCAGACGTGGTGTGACCCTCTCACAGATACTCTGAGCCTCTTTGTCATCCTTAGGGGTGTAGTTAGATATGGAATCCAGGATAAATACCTGACCCCACCTGTAGTACAATGTGAAAGTAACTAACACAACGAGTATAAAAAATTTGGAATAATTTTCCAAGATAAGGCAGACATTATGGCAATACATACCTGCCTATTATGATAGCAGTGGTTCCAAGCTACAGAAAAATGAACTTTGTTAACCACTGATAGTCTCTTATTTATTCATATATGTGCCCTAATTCCTCAGCCATTCATATCACATATAAAAGAGCAATTTTCAGTGAAATTTCTGCACATTTTTAATTTCACTTTGGAGCCACAAACTACCTTGGTTGGATTGCCCAATTTGAGGGCTTTACAGAGAGTATAATTTTACCAGTCTACACAGAATAATGCCTTCAGCATATGTTTGAGTAATCAAATTACAATCAGGCAAAAAGGTTGAAGAATTACAGAATATTACTTTATTGATCAGATTGACATACCGGCCTACCATTTTAGTTGTGATGCATGCTACAGATATATGAACTCTATTAACCACTGACAGTCTCTGATTTGTTCATATACCCTATATGACCATAAATCTTGTCCATGACTAACTTGCCCATTTTTTCTGATTCTGGGAGTTCTATTGAATTTAGAAAGGTGTTTTGAGGTTTGCTTGGAACATGGATTGATATTTTACTGGAAAATTGTAAGTTTCAGGCAAAAAAAAAAACAAACAAAATCATTTTGTGATATATATTTGCCTCTAAAAAGGCAAAATTTTAGGTTATTATATGTATATTAATGTACTTATTTATTTGATTGTTGTTTAATATGTATAAATGTTATGTAATGGATAATAACTTCTATTTATTTGGAAGCGATGTTTCGGTATAGATACTAATACTGTTTTCAAGCAAGAGGGAGCATCTTTGCTAAGGCTGGGCACACATGTGCCAGACGTGGAGTACTCACTCTGTGCACTCATTCAGAGCGGTCAGTAGCTTGTGGATTGTACTAGAGTTCATGTCCAGCATGCCATGTGCAGAGGGTGATGTGTCCAGGATTTCAGATATGGCTGCCACAGCATTAGCCACAACCTGAAAACATACAACAACTTTTATATACTACTCAGAAGTACGGCTGTCGGGTTTATCAACACAGGAGACACTAGGAACAACCAACAAGGTATCACTATACCTTCCCAAATGCCAAAATACTCATCCAGCCCCATTCCACAGGTGACGTGTGATGGCTTCAGTTGGTATTTACATTTTGTTTAGCCACACACTGCAGCTGAAGGGAGTTGTTCAATTCAGATGGTTTTCAATTAGCATTTGTGTTTTGTTTATGATACAAAATGCAGACTGAAATATCAAATTACCTCTGTTTACAGCTGAATATAAACAGAACTTCCTTGCTATCTGAAAAAAACAGTAGAGCCATTTGCATGTGGTATAAAACAAAAACCTAAGCCTCAATGCTCCAATGGGAACTTCAAACCGCCCTAGGAATTCAATTATTCATCGCCTTATTTACATAATGGTAACTTGGGGTTAGGAATTGGTGGGTGAATTTTCTGGAATTTGCTTGAGCTCGACATTCCCTGTTACCCACCATAGGGTTTGAGTCGGACAGTAGGTCTCTGAGCAGATCGAGGAATCCCTGGTCCTCAACCAGCTGGGCGTTGATGTCATGAAGTTTGGCTACACACACAGCTGCCGTCTTCCGTACATACGGGTCCTCATCCTTTAAGCATTTCCTCAGGGGCTCGCACAGGTACTCCGTGATCTTGTCCACCCGGATACAGCCCATCGTCCTCACGGCCAATGCTCGTATCAGAGGATTGGTATCTTCACAGTCCTAAAAATAACAAACAAGATGTTTAAAAACAGACACACTCTATGTATAATAACCTTATACTGTTCTACAACACTAGGTTGTGACATGAATGAGCCAATGACATGAATGAGCAAACAGTTTATCAATGGATCTCATCTGGCATGTGAAAAAATATATAGTATCAGAGATTCACTAAACAGTTACCATACACTAAATGCATAAAAACCTCAAGATTGGGAGGCACAAAACACATCTCATTCTGACTTATTACCCAGCGATCTTTATTTTTTGATTTATTTCAAGGGTGGTTAATGCTAAACTTCTCTTCGAGTCGAGGAAAACAAGCTATCCAGAGCATATCATCCAATTTTATGTTGCAAAATGTGAATAGAAAGCTGTCTCATTTCATTTTTAACTGCTTACATACCTTTACAAATGTATTCACTGCCATAATGGCCATGTCAGGCTGACTTTTGGCGTAATTCATCAGGTAAAGGTAAACCAGTTTCTTCAGTTCCAGGTTGTCTGTCTGCATGCAGTTAACAACATCCGGAAATAGGGCACTGTTCAAATGAAGTTCAATATCCTGTGAACATCCTAGGAAAGTAGTATCAGCTAGCTTCAGGTGTATTACACTTATAATAACATAACCTAATGTTCAACATGGACTCCATCAGTAGAGTTGGAAACCTGGCTGGCACAACTGAAATACATAAAATATGTATGTGAGCAAAACGTAACCTATTAAGAAATGTGCCCATGTGCCTGTCACAACTTGCCTTATTTCCTTAGCTGTGTTAAATTCTGCCTTAAAGAATTCAGGTTGAGTATGGATAAAACCAGTGGAGATAAAAAGAATTACAACACCACACATACTGAACTGACCTGACATCCTTTCCCACGGTCATACTGGCTATGACCTTCTTGACTGCCTCCTTTTTCTTCTCTTTCTTGTCACTGTTTAACTCAGCTTTGAGTTCAAATATTTCACCTGAAAAACAATAAGCTTACATGTACATGTACTTTTAACTAATCTAACATTCTGATTCTCATGTTAATGAAATTTCTTTCAGGTAAACAACCAAAAGATCAAACAACAGCTTTTTTCTGACGGGATGAAACAAAAAAGAAAACATAGCCAAAAAAAAATACAAAGTAAACAGATTTGAGCCTTACCTTTTTTAGTGGTGTTGAAATACTTGGAATCTGTCATTTTTGCCATCTTCAATGAACTTGTTTAGTCCTACAATAAGCACATAATGCAAACAATATAAGGACATTTGATCACTACTGAACATTTCCTTCCAAGGTGATATTCACATGGAATATGCGCTGTCTGATGGACTGGGATTAGGTTATGCATGTGTCTAGTGCCAACAGGAGTGATAATGATCAAGAAACACAGATTATTTATTACCATTTTGTGATTTCTAGCCAATGCTGTTTCCTGATTGTATATAGATACATGTATTGATTACTGTGTAAAAGGCTTATAAAGGATGATAGCTATGAGTGCCTATGGGTGTAATTTGTTGGTAAAAACAAATTCATTTGTGTTTGGCCAACACTGCTTTATGCCTTGTCCATATATCATTCTGTTACATGTCTTTCTAAAGGCGCGGGGGGGGGGGGGGGGGGGGGGGGGAGAATGAATCTGAAGGCTTAATTTTAGGTTGAAACATTCTGGAGAGCTTCTGTGACTAAAAATACACTTATTGAGGAGAAGGGAGGTTTTTACCTGTAGTATAGAATATTTAATTTATGATGCTAATGACCACGTTGAAATAAATGTGGTTATTTAAAGTCATTTCACTATAGCTGTCACTGCAGGTTTCACAAACCACACATGGCACTTACTGCACTTACTTCAAGGTAGAAGGTGAGATTGCACTGAATCACTTGCAGAGCTCCATTTAAGTAATGCTCTGGGTGTTCCTAAATGTATTCTTAGTAAAACCCACATACTGTTTGGTCGTCAGCCTACCTTGTTAGACAGAAGATAAACATCTAAACTTCAGCTAGATAGCCACAATATGGCTGAAATATTGCCGATGTGGTGTTAGACCATAAGCGGTCATTCATTCGACTAGACATTTCCCTCTGCCACCATGTTTTGTCAACTGTACGTCTACTTTCGGAATCTGTCGAAATATAGACCTCACCTCTCCAGCACCAAACATGAACTGGTGCTCTGTACTGGACTGACATATTGTGATCTTAATTCTACGGAAAATCATGGACAGAGAAACACGCCACAGTATATTGTGCTCTACATCTGAAACACTCAGAGTATAACTTTAATGGCGGGCTACAAACGCTTCAGTGCAATCTCACCTTCTACCTTGAAGCATGGCGAGTTTGATAAAAATGTGCTACGGTACACCAAATTATCACTTTGACTTCAGAACTATTAACTTCAGCTGGCATGGTGGATGGGTGCACGATACTGTTTGTGCATGGTGGCAATCCTGTTATATTCCTTAAAATTCTGGTACAAGGGCAGATTTCATACAGCTTACTTAGTGTTAAGCTGCCCTGAGCTAAGTGCACTTTAAATCTCTAAACCATACGATGTCATGGTAGTTAAGCGCTTACTTCATTATGTCAGTTTCATGAAACCAGCTCCTTGTACTGTTGTTGTTGTTTTATGGGGGGTGTGTCATAAAGTCGCTTTAATAAAACCTTTCCTAGGTGACTAACGGTGAAAACATAGTTGACAGGGAGCATCAAAACAATTGATTCATTCAACAATCTTTTGATTTAAAAAAAATCACACCAGTAAATACAATACCGAAAAATTGACACTTACATGTATGTCCGTCAAAATAATGTTAATGACATACCGGAAGTAGAATTATACACAATCTATCAACGCCGATTTTAGAAATTGTCACAAAAGTATGGCATCTTGCTTCCCAATAGTAAGCTAGAAATATGCGGATATGCCTAAAACATGTGAATTTGGTGGAAATACTCACGCATAAAATGCGACGATCAAAGATGAAATAGGATTTTAAGACGAATAATCCAACCTCCCGGCTTCCTCCCAGATGATAGTGACCTTGACCTTAAGCGCGTACTTTGCCCGGTGGGTACTGTTGTAGTGATGTAAACGTACCAGTGTGTTTAGATAGGTTGATGATAGTGCAGTAGTGATGTCTAATGCTGAGCACAGGTAAACGCTTCTTAAGTTTCGATTCAGTCCGTTCTGAGGACTTATATTTTGTGATTTTAAGGTTGACAAGTGTTAATACAGTAAATGCAATTGTTCATGTACGTTGTAGCTGCGTTCAAGCTTCCAAGCAAAAGTCGTGAATGTTTCACTTTCGTTTTTAACCGATTGCCTCATATGTGGAGCCAATGGGTTGTACTTGTAGCACACAATTTTGTGGAGATAAAACCACTATCATTAACCCTCTTTCTGGAAACCCATAAAACTTTTAGGGTTTCTGCTTAACTGTGGAGTTTTTTCTCGGATAACAATCACTTCGATCAAGTCGTTAAAGGAATAGGACATAGGTATGGCCTACTGTGAAGTTTTTTTGGCACAAGGGTGTCTTAACTGGATGAGCAATTTCGTGTATATCTGGTGTCGTTCAAATGGTATTCCACTGAAGTTACCTTTGCCAGTATGGGTTACAGGCATATTGTGACCTGTTTAAGGATACACTGCTGTGATCAATTCAGCTTTGGAGGAGCATAGCTGTAATTAGCCTAACAAATTAGACATTGTATGCCATCGATACAACATGGATAGCATGCAACGTCTAATTTATTAGGCTAAGCTGTACTCTTCTCAGATTCAGCAAGCCAAATCTGAAATGACTTTTCTTGATTCTTATTTTCTTAGTCTGACATTTTGCCGAGGTTTGGAGGTCTCACAGATATTGACACAACCAGGAATATTTGACCAAAATTAGTCTTCAGACTTTACACTTTATGTTAATAGTTACAATGCTTTAGACTAATACAGCATGATGGGTATTTTTTTTCGTGATGTTTTTCACTGATGTTTGGTAATCCTATATGCCTCTGTGTTTACTTAAATATTTCGTCATGGCTATATAGCTATAACGAAATATTCAAGTGACGGCACAAGGCCATGGACAAATTACTGTGCAAATTTACCACAAGTGATACTAGTATGTCATATTGCCATATACAAAGGGAGTGTTGTTTGTTACAGATACAGATAATGCATTGATGGTGAGTTAGTGATGGAGTGATCAGTTGAGAGAGCCAATGGCAGAACAAGGAGCCCATGTGACCTCAGCCGTGGGGGGCGAGGGAAAACCCTCGATATTTGAAGTGCTCGCCCAAGAGAGTTTGATGAGTGCTGTCAGGCCCGCACTCAGGCATGCTGTCAGGGTAGGTATTTATTGATTGAATGACACATTTAATATAGTGTGTGTGTACATTATGTAATATATATAGGCTACATTCAAACCTGTAAAATTTTGTCTGCTTTATTTTTGGTACAATAAAGAAGAGCGAAAACATAAAAATCTCAGCATATATATATGAAAAGTCAATGAATAAATATCACCATAGTCATTAAAAAATTTAAAATAGACATGGAGAGACCTGTGTCGGCAGGGTTCCAGTATATCGAAGGCTCAGTTTTCATATAGAAAACTCACCAACAAAGATCCTTAATATTCTTAGCGAACAATTGCTATGCAGGTCTATAAAGTACAAGTATGTCGAAATAGAACAGGAAATAGTTGACATATAATCGAAACATCATTGTGCTGTTACATATAATTGGGGAGCAGACTTTTCATTTGACGTGGCACATGATGTTCACTCATTTCAAAACCAGACTTGACAGGGAATTTGCGGTCTCAATGTTTCTGATGCCTTTTTGACAATAAGCGGTCAAAGACAATCATATGCTATCTAACGTTAGTTGGAAGATCACTTGTTGTCCACCAGATTGGGTTCCATGTCTGTATATTGCACATGGAAGTTCGTCAGTAACAAAGGTCGATGGTTTACTTCGGCACACCCAGGCATTTGCTCCACCCGTTAAAGCGACCGTTGTTGCATAAGTGAAATATTCTTGTTAATCAGTCAAAGAACTGCATCAAACAATGTATGTAATCAGACTTGTGGATTTGCTTTGATATATTTGCAGGTACTTGGGGAAACAAAACCAGCGCAGTTTGGATGGCTGTACAGATATTATGAAGAGGCCTATACAGTATTAGACTTGGTGCTTCAGAATTACTTCCTGAAAAACTATGGTGAGTCTTAAACATAAAGCACAACTGATCTTTTTTGATCTGATCAAAGAACAGACTACAGTCCCCCTGATGGGCCGTGTGAATCTGTGATTCTGTTCTCTGGCGCTGCAAGGTTTTCTGATATGAATTGAATCACCAAAATTTTGTGTTTGACCTAATCCGTCATAGCCAGTGAACACTTAGGGAAATCTAGGAAAATACCTTGGCAAACACGTGAAAGTTTTCATTGGTTCAAGTGAAGGTGTGTCTTCGTTAATGTTCATGTAACATAAATGGATACAAAGAGGAGCCTCTAACCAAATGGTCCAGCTCATGTTGGCTTCCTCTCCAGTCGTACCTGGGAAGATCTTCCATCAACCTAGGTGTGGTCATGACTTTCCCACAGCTTCTGCCAGGTTTCCTCCCACCATAGTAGTGGCGGCCGTTGTATATGTGAAGTTTTCTTTAGTATGGCACCAGTCAGATATTTACAGTCTTATGCCATTACGTCATGTACCTGGCGCTCACTGTTGTGACGTAAATGTGGCAGAAAGTGTACGTAAAAAAAAAGTTCGTATAAATAATTGTTTGTCACATGATTTCGTATGATTTGTTTGTAGTCGTAAAACGTGAACAAATGTTCGTCATGAAAAGGTGTTAAGCCAAGTTACCAAACTTTGAAAAACACCTCGTTGTACGAAGACATATATTTATACCACCTCATGTTTTGTTTAGGGGGATCATTCTCTGAGAATTTCTATGGCCTGAAGCGAGTTTCTATGAGCAGAGACACATCATCATCTGACCCCCATCTGTCCTCATCACAACACTGGAGGTCTCTTCTTACCCTGGTACTGTTTGGTAGCGATCATCACATTCTTCGTTGTCTTTATCTTTGTGCCTGTATTTATATACCTGTGTGACTGAGGTTTTACAGAATTGTTCACTGATATAGTGGTAAATATGTTTGTGGCTGGAAATACCAGAGTGCTGAGTGTAAGCCAAAAGTCTGTGCCAGGAACTTGCCACATCTCCTGGCTAGAAAACACAGACAAGTTTAAGGTTGAAGCAAACCTGAGTTAGTACAACACGCATCTTTGTCAGGTACCAGCCAAATCTCCTGGCTACAGGATGCTCACAAACCTGATGAGAGCTGGATTCTGCCACTTAGCTCAGGGTGGTGAGAGCAAGGCTTTGCCCAACTTAAAAGATTGAATAGTATTGTCTTGGTCAGTTTGAGATGTAATTTGCGAGATGTAACATTTTGGGATTTTAATTGAGTTATGTCCCTTTACCAGCCTCAAGCATCAATAAGGGCTGTAGTTTTATACATGTTTGCCTACTTCATGTTTGTACAGAAATACTTTGAGCGTTTTACATGAATGGGGTTTACCCTATAACTATTGACCTAAAGCAAGGCCTGTTTTAGTTTCTTTTATTGTGTTTGATGGATTGTGCCTTTGAAAATATTTATAGTTAGTCTGACACACGTGTGTTTTGTTTTGAGATTAAACATGGAAACTGTGGTCTGTGCAGGTTTTTCTTCCATACCTCAAGCAGAAGATGGATCATAAATTTGAGGAGTTGAGGAACATACAAGGAAGTGTTTTTAGTCAACAACAGGTCAGTGTGCTCTTATAGCCAGCATTTTTAACCGTTTGTAGACGGGACCATGTGGCCGAGGCGATTAGCGCACCAATGTTTGCGCATTGACCCAGGAGTCTCTGACCAATGCGCTTGCTGTGATCTGAAGTCCAGTTCATGCTGACTTCCTCACCGGCTGTATGTGGGAAGGTCTTCTAGCAACCTGCAGATGGTCATGGGTTCCTCCAGGCTGTAGTAAAAGTGAAATATTCCTGAGTACGGCATCAAACATCAGTCAAATAAATAAACAACTACTGTTTGTTGGGGTTAGGATGCTTGTGGAGCACAATAACCCAGGAGCGTCTCACCAATGCGAGGTCTCCGTGGCTCAGTTGGTTAATGCGCTAACGCAGCGTAATGACCCAGGAACCTCTCACCAATGCAGTCGCTGTGAGTTTATGTCCAGGTCGTGTTGGCTTCCTCTCTGGGGGTACATGGGAAGGTCTGCCAGCAACCTTCAGATGCTCATGGGTTTCTTCTGGGCTCTGCCTGGTTTCCTCCCACCATAATGCTGGCTGCCGTCGTCGTATAAGTAAAATATTCTTGAGTATGGCATAAAATGCCAATCAAATGAATAAATCTCGCCAATGCAGTTGTTATGAGTTCAAGTCCAGCTTGATTTGAAACTAACTCCTTGGCCATGTAGGCCCCATAAGGGTGTTAAACTGCTGAAATTTCCTGCTGGGATCATATTGAAGCCTACATATTATACAACTTTCGGGATGTTTACTTTTACATCTGAACAAACTTACCTATTTTACAGCTTCCTGCATACAAAATCTTTGATATTGTTTGAGATGATATAAATTATAGTATTTTCTAGTTACAGCATCCATTGAATGTATAAAAGATTCAGGAAAACAAAATGTCTGTGTAGATAATCGAGGAGAGTATGCAGGAATACAAAATGTCTGTGTAGATAATGAAGGAGAGTATGCAGGAATACAAAATGTCTGTGTGCATGTAGATAATGGAGGAGAGTATGCAGGAATACAAAATGTCTGTGTGGATAATCGAGGAGAGTATGCAGGAATACGAAATGTCTGTGTAGATAATGGAGGAGAGTATGCAGGAATACAAAATATCTGTGTAGATAATGGAGGAGAGTATGCAGGAATACAAAATGTCTGTGTAGATAATGGAGGAGAGTATGCAGGAATACAAAATGTCTGTGTAGATAATGGAGGAGAGTATGCAGGAATACAAAATGTCTGTGTAGATAATGGAGGAGAGTATGCAGGAATACAAAATGTCTGTGTAGATAATGGAGGAGAGTATGCAGGAATACAAAATGTCTGTGTGCATGTAGATAATGGAGGAGAGTATGCAGGAATACGAAATGTCTGTGTAGATAATGGAGGAGAGTAGGCAGGAATACGAAATGTCTGTGTAGATATTGGAGGAGAGTATGCAGGATTACAAAATGTCTGTGTAGATAATCGAGGAAAGTATGCAGGAATACAAAATGTCTGTGTGCATGTAGATAATGGAGGAGAGTATGCAGGAATACAAGATATCTGTGTAGATAATGGAGGAGAGTATGCAGGAATACAAAATGTCTGTGTAGATAATGGAGGAGAGTATGCAGGAATACAAAATGTCTGTGTAGATAATGGAGGAGAGTATGCAGGAATACAAAATGTCTGTGTAGATAATGGAGGAGAGTATGCAGGAATACAAAATGTCTGTGTAGATAATGGAGGAGAGTATGCAGGAATACGAAATGTCTGTGTAGATAATGGAGGAGAGTATGCAGGAATACGAAATGTCTGTGTAGATAATGGAGGAGAGTAGGCAGGAATACAAAATGTCTGTGTAGATAATCGAGGAAAGTATGCAGGAATACAAAATGTCTGTGTGCATGTAGATAATGGAGGAGAGTATGCAGGAATACAAAATATCTGTGTAGATAATGGAGGAGAGTATGCAGGAATACAAAATGTCTGTGTAGATAATGGAGTAGAGTAGGCAGGAATACAAAATGTCTGTGTAGATAATGGAGGAGAGTATGCAGGAATACAAAATGTCTGTGTAGATAATTGAGGAGAGTATGCAGGAATACAAAATGTCTGTAAATAATCGAAGAGAGTATGCAGGAATACAAAATGTCTGTGTAGATAATGGAGGAGAGTATGCAGGAATACAAAATGTCTGTGTAGATAATGGAGAAGAGTAGGCAGGATTACAAAATGTCTGTGTAGACAATGGAGGAGAGTATGCAGGAATACAAAATGTCTGTGTGCATGTAGATAATGGAGGAGAGTATGCAGGAATACCAAATATCTGTGTAGATAATGGAGGAGAGTATGCAGGAATACAAAATGTCTGTGTAGATAATGGAGTAGAGTATGCAGGAATACAAAATATCTGTGTAGATAATGGAGGAGAGTATGCAGGAATACAAAATGTCTGTGTAGATAATGGAGGAGAGTATGCAGGAATACAAAATATCTGTGTAGATAATGGAGGAGAGTATGCAGGAATACAAAATGTCTGTGTAGATAATGGAGGAGAGTATGCAGGAATACAAAATGTCTGTGTAGATAATGGAGGAGAGTATGCAGGAATACGAAATGTCTGTGTAGATAATGGAGGAGAGTAGGCAGGAATACAAAATGTCTGTGTAGATAATCGAGGAAAGTATGCAGGAATACAAAATGTCTGTGTGCATGTAGATAATGGAGGAGAGTATGCAGGAATACAAAATGTCTGTGTAGATAATGGAGTAGAGTATGCAGGAATACAAAATATCTGTGTAGATAATGGAGGAGAGTATGCAGGAATACAAAATATCTGTGTAGATAATGGAGGAGAGTAGGCAGGAATACAAAATGTCTGTGTAGATAATGGAGGAGAGTAGGCAGGAATACAAAATGTCTGTGTAGATAATGGAGGAGAGTATGCAGGAATACAAAATGTCTGTGTAGATAATTGAGGAGAGTATGCAGGAATACAAAATGTCTGTAAATAATCGAAGAGAGTATGCAGGAATACAAAATATCTGTGTAGATAATGGAGGAGAGTATGCAGGAATACAAAATGTCTGTGTAGATAATGGAGGAGAGTAGGCAGGATTACAAAATGTCTGTTTAGACAATGGAGGAGAGTATGCAGGAATACAAAATGTCTGTGTGCATGTAGATAATGGAGGAGAGTATGCAGGAATACAAAATATCTGTGTAGATAATGGAGGAGAGTATGCAGGAATACAAAATGTCTGTGTAGATAATGGAGTAGAGTATGCAGGAATACAAAATATCTGTGTAGATAATGGAGGAGAGTATGCAGGAATACAAAATGTCTGTGTAGATAATGGAGGAGAGTATGCAGGAATACAAAATATCTGTGTAGATAATGGAGGAGAGTATGCAGGAATACAAAATGTCTGTGTAGATAATGGAGGAGAGTATGCAGGAATACAAAATGTCTGTGTAGATAATGGAGGAGAGTATGCAGGAATACAAAATGTCTGTGTAGATAATGGAGGAGAGTAGGCAGGAATACAAAATGTCTGTGTAGATAATGGAGGAGAGTATATAGGAATACAAAATGTCTGTGTAGATAATGGAGGAGAGTATGCAGGAATACAAAATGTCTGTGTAGATAATGGAGGAGAGTATGCAGGAATACAAAATGTCTGTGTAGATAATGAAGGAGAGTATGCAGGAACACAAAATGTCTGTGTGCATGTAGATAATGGAGGAAAGTATGCAGGAATACAAAATGTCTGTGTAGATAATGGAGGAGAGTATGCAGGAATACAAAATGTCTGTGTAGATAATGGAGGAGAGTATGCAGGAATACGAAATGTCTGTGTAGATAATGGAGGAGAGTATGCAGGAATACGAAATGTCTGTGTAGATAATGGAGGAGAGTATGCCGGAATACAAAATGTCTGTGTAGATAATCGAGGAGAGTATGCAGAAATACAAAATGTCTGTGTAGATAATGGAGGAGAGTATGCAGGAATACAAAATGTCTGTGTAGATAATGAAGGAGAGTATGCAGGAATACAAAATGTCTGTGTAGATAATGGAGGAGAGTAGGCAGGAATACGAAATGTCTGTGTAGATAATGGAGGAGAGTATGCAGGAATACAAAATGTCTGTGTAGATAATGGAGGAGAGTATGCAGGAATACAAAATGTCTGTGTAGATAATGGAGGAGAGTATGCAGGAATACAAAATGTCTGTGTAGATAATGGAGGAGAGTAGGCAGGAATACAAAATGTCTGTGTAGATAATGGAGGAGAGTATGCAGGAATACAAAATGTCTGTGTAGATAATGGAGGAGAGTATGCAGGAATACAAAATGTCTGTGTAGATAATGGAGGAGAGTATGCAGGAATACCAAATGTCTGTGTAGATAATGGGGGAGAGTATGCAGGAATACGAAATGTCTGTGTAGATAATGGAGGAGAGTATGCAGGAATACAAAATGTCTGTGTAGATAATCGAGGAGAGTATGCAGGAATACAAAATGTCTGTGTAGATAATCGAGGAGAGTATGCAGAAATACAAAATGTCTGTGTAGATAATGGAGGAGAGTATGCAGGAATACAAAATGTCTGTGTAGATAATGAAGGAGAGTATGCAGGAATACAAAATGTCTGTGTAGATAATGGAGGAGAGTAGGCAGGAATACAAAATGTCTGTGTAGATAATGGAGGAGAGTATGCAGGAATACAAAATGTCTGTGTAGATAATGGAGGAGAGTATGCAGGAATACAAAATGTCTGTGTAGATAATAGAGGAGAGTATGCAGGAATACAAAATGTCTGTGTAGATAATGGAGGAGAGTATGCAGGAATACAAAATGTCTGTGTAGATAATGGAGGAGAGTATGCAGGAATACAAAATGTCTGTGTAGATAATGGAGGAGAGTATGCAGGAATACAAAATGTCTGTGTAGATAATGGAGGAGAGTAGGCAGGAATACCAAATGTCTGTGTAGATAATGGAGGAGAGTATGCAGGAATACGAAATGTCTGTGTAGATAATGGAGGAGAGTATGCAGGAATACAAAATGTCTGTGTAGATAATGGAGGAGAGTATGCAGGGATACAAAATGTCTGTGTAGATAATGGAGGAGAGTATGCAGGAATACAAAATGTCTGTGTAGATAATGGAGGAGAGTATGCAGGAATACAAAATGTCTGTGTAGATAATGGGGGAGAGTATGCAGGAATACAAAATGTCTGTGTATATGATGGAGGAGAGTATGCAGGAATACAAAATATCTGTGTAGATAATGGAGGAGAGTATGCAGGAATACAAAATGTCTGTGTAGATAATCGAGAAGTGCATACAGGAATACAAAATGTCTGTGTAGATAATTGAGAAGTGCATACAGGAATACAAAATGTCTTTGTAGATAATCAAGAAGAGCATACAGGAATATAAAATGTGTAGATAATGGAGAAGAGTATTTTCCATGATTTACCTCCAATCTGTTCCATGCCATGCAGTAATTATGACATACATGTATCATGTTTCAAACCGTCAAGTTTCTGATTGTCATGTTTCATATTGTCATGTTTCTGATTTTAATGTGTCATATTGTCATGTTTCTGATTGTCAAGTTTCCTATTGTCATGTTTCAAAATGTCATGTTTCTGATTCTCATGTTTCATATTATCAAGTTTCATATTGTCATGCATCAGAGTAACCATGTGTATTAGTTTTTACATGTAGATTCACTTGTCCGTTTTCAGATGTCATTGTCTTCAGTCCAGTCTTTCTTCACAACGATTTATCCATATATTCATTCCGTCTGGGAAGGGACACAACTCTGCTATCAGCTGGCATATGCTCTTGGTAAAGGCTGCCATCATTCTCCGTTTCTACACATGTGTGGCGTGGAACTGGCCATTCA
>NC_088304.1:33796369-33928684 GCF_032854445.1 Liolophura sinensis | reverse complement strand
TTTAACTGATGTGGTGTTTGTGTCATCATTTATATTAACCGTCTTGGCCACTGAGCATTACAGGTACATGTATTTACATATTGGACTGTATGTAGCAGTGAAATTCGTTATTAAATCAGTTTATTTTAACTCTATAAAATGTGCAGCATTTTTTTCCCTTCATTTTTCCAGATACGTATTCTGTTACCCCTGCATCTATCGCTACGTCCAGCAGAACAACCGCTGTCCAGTAACAAGTTACCCTTGTCAAAACAGACCATTTGGTGAAGTTGTACATACCGTCCTAGAAAAGTTTTGGGGAATATCCACAGCTTCAAAAATTTTTAACTTCCCCTGTATTGCAATTCTGTGATTTCTTGAAAAACTGTATGATGTTTAAAGCCAACTTTCACGAAATCATTGTAAACCAAATTCCCATCACTTTTCTCATCGATTACATCGCCTTATGGCTCTAAAGCATAGACGTATTTTGCGAACAAAGTTACAAGAAATATGACTTACGAAGTTTTATTTTATTTATTTATTTATTTGATTGCTGTTTTACGCGGTACTCAACAATATTTCACTTATGCGACGGCGGTCAGCATTATGGTGGGAGGAAACCGGACAGAGCCTGGGGAAAACCCACGACCATCTGCAGGTTGAGGGCAGACCTTCCCACTTACGGCCGGAGAGGAAGCCAGCATGAGCTGGACCTTGATTTTACAGCGACCGCATTGGGGAGAGGCTCCTGGGTGATTACATTGCGCTAGCGCGCTAACCAGCTGAGCCACGACTTACGAAGTTTTATATAAAGTGGCCTCTGCACAGCCATTAATACTGAAAAAAGGAATAAAAATGAACTTGTATTGGGTACAGCAAAGAACACCAATCAAATAAATAAGTTTTCCAGCAACCTGCAGATGGCCGTGGGTTTCCCGCCGGGCTCTGCTCGGTTTTCTCCCACAATAATGTTTGCTCCATGGCTGAGTGGTTAGCGTGCCATCGCAGCACAATGACTCAGGAGTCCGTCACCAAAGGCGGTTGCTGAGTGTGCAAGTCCAGCCGATAGTGGTTTCCTCATCCGCTTTGGTCTTACATACGAGGGATGGTCTGTCAGCAAGCTGCAGATGTCCGTGTGTTTCACCAGGTTCTGCCCGGTTTCCTCCCACCATAATGCTGGCCGCCGTCCTATCAGTGACATGTTCATGTGCCTTTACATCATGTACTTGGCAAAACGTTTACTTCCTCGACGGCCAACTGCGGCTCTCCGTCCGGTTTCTTCCCACTATAATGTTGGCCACCGTCGCATTAGGAAATATTGTTGAGTACGGCGTAAAACACCAAAGGAATAAATTGCAATTAATGAATAGAAGGCTCTGTGATGGTTAGCATAGTCATCTGTTATACCCGGACGCCCATTATTAGCCGGGCGTCCTGAAGAGCATATATAGACATGCAGTAACTATATTGGAAACTACATCGGTCCTCTGAATTTTGAACCGGACGCCCATTATTAGCCGGTCGTCCTGAAGAGCATATGTAGACATGCAATAACTATATTGGAAACTATACCGGTCCTCTGAATCATGAACCGGACGCCCATTATTAGCCGGGCGTCCTGAAGAGCATATATAGACATGCAATAACTATATTGGAAACTACATCGGTCCTCTGAATCATGAACCGGACGCCCATTATTAGCGAGTCGCCCTGAAGAGCATATGTAGACATGCAATAACTATATTGGAAACTACATCGGTCCTCTGAATCATGAACCGGACGCCCATTATTAGCGGGGCTCCCTGAAGAGCATGTAGAGCATATATATATGGGAAACTATACCGGTCCTCTGAATCACAAACTATTACTGCAACTGCCGGACTAAGAGAATTCACGCATAAGTGTGCTTGCTTACGAATGCACATTTTCCACCACACAGAGTAGGCTGCAGTATAATTTAGCTCTTTTCAAAAAACTTTCTGTCTGACCCATATATATACCTTCCTGCATTCACTCCCCGTCTTACTTTAACGGTGCTTAACGTCATTTTCTGTACGTGGTAAGGTCTGGCACCCACCTGCGGATCGTCGTGGGTTTCCCCCCGGGCTCTGCCCGTATTTCAGCCACCATAATGCTGGCCGCCGTCGTATAAGTGAAATATTCTTGAGGACGGCGTAAAACACCAATCAGATAAATAAATAAACGACGTCATTTTCCAGTTATGTGACGGCTGCGAGGTTTATGGTTTGAAGGAGCTGGAAGAGCTCATAATAAGCCTCGTATATCCTCGCAACCTTTGGCAAATGACTGACACACCTTCCCATACATGACGCACATATCGGAACCATTTTACTTGTTGAGCCACCAAGTCTTCGAGAACAGTGTGATAGTTGAAATGAGGGAATATGAGGGATTCCGTGTCAGAGAATCAGGGATTGGACCCGTACCTCGTGTGTCTACGAGTGATGCAGAGACAATCCTTAACTTATCAGCCAAACCCCTCACTCTTTTAACTCTTCACCTTTCCGTTCACCCGTTTGCCTTTTCCACCTACCTCTGAATTTCTTATTTACATGCCTATAGTCCCCTATATTCTAATGTGCTGCCTACCAATTATGAATATTAACTCGTAGTGGTGACCAGCTATAGGCCCACAAGTGAACAACCCTGATAAATTCATGTCATTCAAATGCACTCCAATGGGTCTTCCAGTGCAAATATATTTACCAATTTCCGTCGAAAATAGCAAAACAAAAGCGTTTCTTCACAACTGCACGCGCAGCTATTCTCGTGCATAATTGGGTAGTTCATTTGTAAGTTGTGTTTTCTTATGCTTGTTCATATGCGTCTGTATAAATTAGCATAACTCATCACAAAGCTGCGTTATTACATACCTATACAGATATAAACGAAGACTACGTGATGGCAGCTCACGACGGCGGCCTATCTGCGTGAAGCCTGCATAGCTACTGCGGTAAAGCAAGAGTTTTAATTAAGCCTATACTAGTTTTATATATGAGACGTCATTAACTGCTAGTGCGTCTTTGTCTTTTTTGCATGTATTTTTGTACGCACCACGATTGCGTTTTTCATGTGTCCGACTATTACAACATTTACATTGTTTTAAATTTTATAACTTTTTTCTTTGGTTTACATCTTGCTGAAAACAGTTCTCAACAGGATATGGAAACATTTCCATCTGCCTGGATGAAAACCTTTTCATGAGACAGCATGTATTATGTATATGTCGGCACATCGTTTCACTGAGACAGCATGTACTGCAAATATATCGGCACATCGTCCCAGAGAAACAGCATCTTCTATAGATATGTCGGTTCCAGTGAGACTGCATGTACTATAAGTATGTCGGCAAATCGCTCCAGTGAGACAGCATGCACTGTAAATATTTCGGCACATCGTTTCAGTGAGACAGCACGCGCTGTAAATATGTCTGCACATCGTTTTAGTGAGACAGCATGCACTGTAAATGTGCCGGCACATCGTTTCAGTGAGACAGCATGCACTAAATATGTCGGCACATCGTTTCAGTGAGACGTCGTGCGCTGTAAATATGTCGGTACATCGTTCCAGTGAGACAGCGTTCCAGTGAGACAGCGTGCACTGTAAATATGTTGGCACATCGTTCCAGTCAGACAGCGTGCACTGTGAATGTGTCGGCACATCGTTTCACTGTAAATATGTCGGTACTGGGATTGGCTTGTTTCCTATAAGGAGAAGCTGTCGTACAATGACTGAAATAGCGTCATTACTGTCGTTAATATCAGCAACAAGAAAAAAAAAAGAATTAAGACACTTCGGCTTTTTAAAAAAAATATATTAATTAAGGTCGATTTCGAGTATTGATTTTGTATTCATCAACATCATATATCCCAAAACTTGGTACATAAGGGACGTTACTCTTGTATTCCGATATAAGCATAAGTGGATTTTCTCTTTTCCACATGCAGTATTAGTTGTGGAACATATCGATATAGGACTATAAGAAACAATAGGTTTTCTTGCCATTTGGCTTGAAATGCCAATAAAGAAATATGCGGTCGCTGTGAGTTCAAGACCAGCTCATGCTGGCTTCCTCTCCGGCCGTACGTGGGAAGGTCTATCAGCAACCTGCGGATGGTAAGTTTCCTTCCAAGTATAAAAATGTATGAAACAACGCCATGGATCCGGAACATTCCACAAGTAATTCGAGAAAATTTAATCTCTTTAGAACAACCGATCGTGTGATCTCTAACTGATTTTATGTGAAACAACGCCATTGGTCTAGAACATTCCACAAGTAATCCGAGAAAATTTATACTTAATCTCTTTAGAACAACCGATCGTGTGATCTCTAACTGATTTTATGTGAAACAACGCCATTGGTCTAGAACATTCCGCAAGTAATCCTAGAAAATTTATCTTAATCTCTTTAGAACAACCAATCGTGTGATCTCTAACTGATTTTATGTGAAACAACGCCATTGGCCTAGAGCATTCCACAAGTAATTCGAGAAAATTTAATCTCTTTAGAACAACCGATCGTGTGATCTCTAACTGATTTTATGTGAAACAACGCCATTGGTCTAGAACATTCCACAAGTAATCCTAGAAAATTTATACTTAATCTCTTTAGAACAACCGATCGTGTGATCTCTAACTGATTTTATGTGAAACAACGCCATTGGTCTAGAACATTCCGCAAGTAATCCTAGAAAATTTATCTTAATCTCTTTAGAACAACCGATCGTGTGATCTCTAACTGATTTTATGTGAAACAACGCCATTGGTCTAGAACATTCCACAAGTAATTCGAGAAAATTTATCTTAATCTCTTTAGAACAACCGATCGTGTGATCTCTAACTGATTTTATGTGAAACAACGCCATTGTTCTAGAGCATTCCACAAGTAATTCGAGAAAATTTAATCTCTTTAGAACAACCGATCGTGTGATCTCTAACTGATTTTATGTGAAACAACGCCATTGGTCTAGAACATTCCACAAGTAATCCGAGAAAATTTATACTTAATCTCTTTAGAACAACCGATCGTGTGATCTCTAACTGATTTTATGTGAAACAACGCCATTGGTCTAGAACATTCCACAAGTAATTCGAGAAAATTTATCTTAATCTCTTTAGAACAACCGATCGTGTGATCTCTAACTGATTTTATGTGAAACAACGCCATTGGTCTAGAGCATTCCACAAGTAATTCGAGAAAATTTATCTTAATCTCTTTAGAACAACCGATCGTGTGATCTCTAACTGATTTTATGTGAAACAACGCCATTGGTCTAGAACAGTCCACAAGTAATTCGAGAAAATTCAATCTCTTTAGAACAACCGATCGTGTGATCTCTAACTGACTTTATGTGAAACAACGCCATTGGTCTAGAACATTCCACAAGTAATCCGAGAAAATTTAACTTAATCTCATGTGGTAATCTCCCGATGTTATATATGTCTCATATTCCAGTATGGACATGTACCGATGTTATATATGTCTCATATTCTGGTATGGCCATGTACTGATGTAATATATGTCTCATATTCCAGTATGGACATGTACCGATGTAATATATGTCTCATATTTTGGTATGGACATGTACCGATGTAATATATGGACTTAATTACACGCCATACTGACAATACAACGCATTTAACTTCATTCATCAGCGTATAGACATAACTGGGAATAGTTGTGTGTGGGTAATACATATTTATTAGAAAATACGTCATAGACAGTTAAGGCCTTACCATTTACCACATGAGTCACACAGATCTATAATGATTTATCATCGACAACGGCTCGGACCCCTTCTTGTTTGGGGTTAGACAGTTAACCTTTTGTTTGATAAGTAAAATGCCTTCGCTGTTACGTTATGGAAGCGAATGTTCTAGAAAACATCTCTATAGCTGCATATGAATTCTCTATACAGTCATATACGTGTTACCTTTTGTTATTCATTTACTTGTTTTGGCGTATTAATTAATTATACTGATAAATATCCACTTAATATGGCATTTTTTTCTCTCCTTCTTCCGGCAGGCCTATATCTGACCATTTGGTTTTGTCTACTTCACTGATCAATTTATGCTTCCCCTCACCTCAAGCACATAAGCTCATCACCATGCAGTGAAATTTTCACCGAAAACCTTTGCATTTTTTTAATGTTAGTATGTTAAATGTGATGACAGCACACCATATTGAGTAAGTCTAGGTTAGTTACCTCTTTACTTAATCGCTATTTAACAGCAGTGCATTTTTTAAACTAATTCTACTTAAGCCATGGTGCTAGAGGGTGTGTAATTTGTATTTAAATGAGCAGTCAGAATAAAACCCGAACTGAGGTAAATTGCCAAGAGGCCGAATGTCACCGGTGACCATTTGCCAACTATCACACTGTCGTCGCTGCTCTGGTTTTCGTATCACAGTGTCGTCGCTGCTCGGGTTTTCCTCTCTATGCTGTACGTCTGTCACACTGTCGTCGCTGCTCTGGTTTTACTCTCTATGCTGTGCGTCTGGCACACTGTCATCGCTGCTCTGGTCTTACTTTCTATGTTGTACGTCTGCCACACTGCCGTCGCTGCTCTGGTTTTCCTATCACTCTGTCATCGCTGCTCTGGTCTTACTTTCTATGCTCTACGTCTATCACACTGATGTCGCTGCCCTGGTTTTCCTCTCTTATGCCGTACGTCTATCACACTGTCGTCACTGCTCTGGTTGTACTCTCTTTGCTGTAAGTGTGTGGTGTTATACAACAATGAAATGTAAATAAATAAACAAATAAATACCGAACTGTATAGCGAACGCAGCATTAGATCCTGCTATCTCGCTGGTAAATATCCCATGCCGATTCGGAGAGACCAACGCTTCAGCTGACTGGCCTAACAAGAATCACTGTCTCGCGTTTTATTCCCTTGATTGGCCACTCGGCAGCTAATGTGCATTCAACACTGACATCTTTGCCATAAAAATGTTTTGCTTAATAAACTATCCTTTTCAAAAATAATTCTAATATAAAGACTGAAGTAATACTCTTCCCTTTCAATTCATTACGACTTTCACCGTTACTAAACTCTGAAAGCCGATAGCATCTACAACCGTATGTGATTTGATACCTTCCGCTACCTCAACGCTATACTTAACTCCATATGTCCACATGAAAGGAGTGAAAAGCCCCAGTACAGTAGCTCCCATAAGTGTTCGGATAGAGTTAAAAAAAATTGATGGGATACCAAGCTACCACTATATACATAAGTTATCCTATAAAACAACAGTTAATTACGTTAATTTGTGTCCCATGTGAAATGAAATTACGGCAGATACTCTGTTATCTGCGTATAAATATATCAGCCAATCGAAAACTTATTGCCGGGTATATGTACACCAAATACCACTTTACATACAGCCCCGGGCCGAGATTCCCACAGAGCTTTTTCGTTCACGATGTCGCCTCAGGATGTTATAATTAAACAACGTAATTAGTTTCGAAAAATAGCTGTGCGGAATACGACAATGTGCATTTAGTATACGAAGTTTTGTGAAAGTGACATCAGACTGCTCTACTTCAACAGTATATATTTGGGCGTAAATGTATCGATTTTTGTATTTTAATTAACTTCTTTACCTTCCCTTACATATACAACCTAACACGACGTTTATTTATTTATTTATTTGATTGGGGTTTTACGCCGTACTCAAGAATATTTCACTTATCGTAGACATTTTAAGTTTCATTGTTTGATATATAGATTTGTATAAAAAGAAGACACAATTGTACAATTTATATAATGACATTCTTTCTTCGCGTACATGGATAACCACTAACATTCACACGATTGTTCGATTCTTATAGATTCACACGATTTTTCGGGTCTTATAGATTCACACGACTGTTCGGCTCTTATAGATTCACACGAATGTTCGGGTCTTATCGATTTACACGATTGTTCGAGTCTTATAGATTCACACGATTGTTCGGGTCTTATAGATTCACACGATAGTTTGGGCCTTATAGATTCACATGATTGTTCCGGTCTTACAGATTCACACGATTGTTCGGGTCTTATAGATTCACACGATTGTTCGGGTCTTATCGATTTACACGATTGTTCGAGTCTTATAGATTCACACAATTTTTCGGGTCTTATAGATTCACACGATAGTTCGGGTTTTATAGATTCACACGATAGTTCGGGTCTTATAGATTCACATGATTGTTCGGGTCTTATCGATTTACACGATTGTTCGGGTCTTATAGATTCACACGATTTTTCGGGTCTTATAGATTCACACGATTTTTCGGGTCTTATAGATTCACACGATAGTTCGGGTCTTATAGATTCACACGATTGTTTGGGTCTTATAGATTTACACGATTGTTCGAGTCATAGATTTACACGATTGCTAGAGTCATAGATTTACACGATTGCTCGGTCTCATAGATAGCCTGCACTGTATCATAGGATATGATTCACCTCGCGATTGTGCCAAGTAGATATAGGCCTATCTGAATATATAGACCTACATACTGCATGTAAAATACATGTACACTGGCCATCCTATAATACAGCAGTAAATGGTACTACCCCGGTCAACTGAAATGAAATTCGGTGAATTCTGCGTATAAATTTATTAGTCATTCTGAAAATAGACCTGGCCTATGCACTATACTGCTACTTTAATGTTTTCGTTCACCATGTCGCCTCAGGACGCATATTAATCAACTAATGCCATTAGTTCCGAAATAAATTTGTATACGGTGTATGGTAAAGGGGATTTAGCGTATAAGAAGTTTTCTGAAAATGACGTCAGGCTGCTCTAAGTCAATAGGATACATTTGGGAGTTAATGTGTTAATCTGATTTGTATTTTAAATTAACTAGTCTGTTTTCCGTTATATATAAAACCTAATGCAGCATTACATATACATCCGCTCGACTTGATTGAATTTCTCTGTATAGACTGCGTGGCTACGGCACCGTTAGTGAGGCCTTGACGATAATAGGCGAGTTCCGAGTTCGAATTCTTTTATCGATAAAGGTAGAAAAGGTCCATCCGTATCATGTGACCTGACAAACCATTTTTGACGACATCTACTATAAGATGGGGCGTCCGAAAAAAGTTTCATGAAAAGTAATTTAGACCAGACGAATGGTGGGCAAAATTGTGGTGCTTAATGTTTGTGAACTTCAGGAGTTCTTAAAGGAAAGAGATGTCATTTGTGTAGTATCTGATCTTTTAGCACAATTTTTCTCGATTAGAAAAACTTTTAAAAAAGAGATAAATCTAACTATTTCCTGGGCAGTTTTAGTGGTTTTTCATCTGAAATATACTTCATTTAGACTGGGCTTTGTCTTTAAAGGGCACAGAAGACACAAGAACAATCTCAACATCTCTATATACTAGTACTTGTTCTTCTGCCCGTCATCATTGCAGGCAGCGTATCAACAAGTCAGGGTCACATTGCAGAAGGGCTTTATCTTATTTACAATGGATATGCTACATACATGTGCGTACTTCTAAAGTCATATCTCACATATAAGGTGTTCGCCTATATAAATATTCTTGTGAATGAAAGGCAGAGATGTCTGGATAAGTAGGTGAATGTGAAAATACAAATTCATCGACATACTCCCAGGAATATTCTCCTGAAGTCTAGGGCAGTCTGACAGCCGCCAAAGATCTCAGTACTCCTCATCATGAGGTATTCTTATATGTATAAATATTACCGTAAATGGTGCAATCTGGAGGTTGTCAAGTAGCTGAGTGTTACACTGCTAATACATTAATACGGTACCTCAGGTGTACTACGATGAAGTACAAGCACGGCGGTTTCACAGTTTAACAAAATCTTGTCTAAATCGAAGGGTCTGTGCTATATGCATGTAATATTCTGGATTGACCGACTGTTGCTTAACGCTGTATAATTAAGAATTCTTCAAAGGTACTACACTCAGAAAATTAATTTGGTTATTTTAACAGAAAGTCTGTTGTCTGAGTGATGACAGAATTCAATATAACGATATCATCAGAGTAACAAAATATTTTGTTGAATATGACACAATTCACCCAGACAACAGACTTTCTGTTAAAATTAAGAGATTTTGAATGTAGTGCGGTGAGTTTTATGAATGCAGAAAAGCCGATTCTTTGACGTAAACAACCTAGCTTTGTCAGAATTCGTGTCAAGTTCAAATTAGCTAATGCATTCATAGATCCTTACCTATACGCTTTTTGAATGATGAAACGTAGCAGTCTAATGTCTGTTAAGTAGGAAAAATCTTTAGTGACGAAATTGATCCCATTGTGGTCAGAATAGCCCACCATGCAATAAAATATTCAAATGCATTTTACTGGGCTAAACAAATTGTAAAAATAATAAATCCAGCTATTTTCCTGGACAGTTTTTAATGGTCTTTCATCTGATACATACCTCATTTTAGTGTTTTCTTTGCCATTAATAGATTCGAAAATCTCGCTCCGCCCATCGTTCACCCAGCCAAATTTTCGACACTGGAAATGTCATTTTGCGGGATGTCTCCGTCATTGGGAATATGGTCTCTTTTTTTTTTCTCACGTCTATTTAACGCCATGCGTAATAATATTTCAACTATATTCGAGTGTGGTCAGTTTTATAGGCGGAGTAAACCTGCATGTCCCGGATAGACCACTGGTCTTGACTGACGATCATTTAGACAGACACGCGCGCTATATGTTAATGGACAACAAGGGGCCTTCATTGAACGTTAGAGTATCAAGGACCGTCGACAGCGCCACAGGCAATTACCTAACCGTACATTGGTCAAAAACCACGCGCACAATAACGAATGTTTTAAGACGAATTATCAGAATCATAATTAACCAGAAAAAGGAAAAACCAGTATCAACTTGTCAACTTGGTAATAGAGGGTAAAAAAACCCCAGTTTCGTGGACAAATTTACTGTATAATTAAAGTACAATATATATGGTAAAACCAAAGCAGCGACGACAGTGTGATAGCTGGCAAGTTATAACCGGGCACTCGTCATTTGACCTCAGTCAGGGTATTACTTAAACTGTTCATGTAAATGCATAAATAGTAGCAATTTACACGTCCCATATCACGATGGCTTAAGTAGAATTAAGTAAAAAATGCAGGTGTAGAATTACTCAAAATCCTTTGTTGTCATCACATTTAACATACAATCACATTTAAAGAACGCAAAGTGACCTGGCCTTGGGGATACTTAGTCAAGCAGCAGAATCGTGGTTTATACAGGCTGAAAAAAATTCTAGGTTAGCGTCCGTGTACTTGTACTGTCCATTTCTTACCTAATTTTTTAGCACATCAAATTCATTGCATTATTTACACAGTCATTTGTCTGTGTCACGGATAATCAGGCGTGATAAAGCTGTATACAAATCCTAGGTGCTGTCTTACTTTTATTTTTAGTCGCCTTCGTGACACGTTTAATGACGGAAATATACAATGATCCATCCATTTTCGAGGACAAAAAACTTTTGCCAGGTTATTGAAAACTCGCTACATGGAAGCATGATTTCGTGGCGGTTACATGATGTATTCTATTCAAACGTGTTATGTGTGAAGTGTATCGCATGGTACGATACACGTATAACCAGATAATGTGAACACGTGTCAGAAGAGAGACCCAGCAAAAGCTTAGTACCGGAAGCACGAGAACAGATTGAAAAAACAATAATGTCGATTTTTTGAAACAATTTCGTTTTTATTATTGTCATATATTTGACAAATGAGACCTATTAAATTGTATTTGTCATTCACTGAAAAATGGCACGGTTTGCTTCGACGCTTGGCACACAGCACTGAGAGGCTAGAGCAAGGAAAACATGACTGATATGCTCGGTGTCAGTATAATGCGACTGGATGAGGTGTCGTGTCTGGTGTCTTCGGCATGCTACTTCAGTGGCATACCCACATACAATGCAATTACCAAGTACAGTCATGCTTGTCTAGACTTATAAGCAAATTATTATTTAGTTGATGCTGTTGTGAAATTCATAACAAATGTGAACGAAAACAGGGAAACAAATGTAATCGTAGAGATTACTAGACACCGTTTGAAAAGTGGTTTTGAAGTAACAGTATTATTGGTATTTAAGTCGATAGCGCCACAGTGGTGTCGGTATTTTCAAGATTTATAGCTTTTTAAATGTTGTCTGTTTGACGACCATGGAAAAAGGTAGTTAAACTGTATCTCTTATTCAAGTCCAGCTCATGCTGGCTTCTTCTCCGGCCGTAAGTGGGAAGATCTGTTGTGGATTTCCCCCGGGGCTCTGCCCGGTTTCCTCCCATCATAATGCTGGCCACAGTCGTGTATGTAGAATATTTTTGAAACACATTCTCCTCCGTATTAATAGGGCCTTACATCCATTTAAACACTATAGTCTGTATTGTAGTGGCCATTGTGCTATCTTTGAACCACTGTATGCTTTTAACTTATTTTCAGCGTTAAGGGGATAGTGCAATGACTGGTTGACCGGTATCAGTAGAATGGCTCGAGCGGGGCGGCTTTCTTGCCTTCGGTAAGGCGTATCGGTGAAGTAGCACATTGCATGTACATGCACTCTAAGGACTCCTTCGTCATCACTCACTCACTCTTTTCCGAGTTGCACATATTTCTACTGAAAGGAAGGTGAGAAACAATTCTTTACCGTTCATCAACATTTAGCTTCATAAGAAGAATGATGTTCTCGCTAGCTAGACTTTTTTTCAGCGGAGAAAAATATTCTGAGTAATAACAATAAACTTCCAGCTTTCAGCTTTAAAACCTAACAAATCAATCTACGTTTAATCGCTACAGTGTGTTGTAAGTGTCTGAATCAGTGTAGAATCAAATATGTCTCGAGGTCTCGAGCTGGAAATTGTCACACTGTTCCTTAGCCAGAACAGAAAATGATTTTCTTCCTGACATGATTGGGAAAATTTGTCAGTTCAATGGGGCACATTGTCATTCTTTTTCGATGTTGTGCAAGATATATATAATCCCAGAGTAAGCTGGATTTCAGATTTTTAGAAGAAACCGGGCAGAATTTATTATTGTTCTCTGGCAATACACGAGAAGTACATTACCTGTTTGAGCAGAACTATCATCGGACGAAGCGGTGGAAATCACAATGACTCCACGGCCTGCGGCGGAAGTACTTTATTTAGTTCCCCCGGCCTCTGCCCGGTTTCTTCCCACCATAATACCCGCCGCCGTCGTATTGGTGAAATATTCTTGCGTACGGCGTAAAACACCAGACGGTTAAACACTGTTCTACTGTTAGGAACGGTTCGCCATTAATTTGGTTCCAATTGTCATGAGCACCGATGTCTTAACCTATCCTCTAGCCCGTTAGTCGGCCACACGGTGACCACGCTATCGCCATGAAATTATCAAGCTCTGCTGTACACTTACGTTAAAATTTACGAAGTAATGAATGAAAGCTACAAATATACATTCGTCCAAACTTTTTTAATTTGTTGATGAGCGTTCAAAGTCCATTCCCATTAGTTCCCATGGACTGTTGTCCTTTAAACGATTGATAGGAAGCTCACAGAGTCTTGAGCAGGACTAATTATGTGTGGATTAATGTGATAAAACTATCAAATGTACTCATTCATTGTACTGTAGCGCATGGTGATTCACGCATTAATTAATTACTTCTGTTATTTAAGTTTTTGCGTCACACAAACCTTTCTATTTTAGACATAAATATTGTATCCAAGGCGCATCTGTGTACTAGTGAACTATATAAAGCTGTCAGATTTGATCAGCGCGCACAACACGATTGCCAACACGATGCGAGTACAGACATAGCTCATAATGTATGAATAGAACTATACGTATGCTTTATTGCGCTTAATCATGTAATTAACAAGAAAATCATTGATTTTTTATTTCATCTAACAGATGACAGAGCGATTGCGTGCAATCTGAATGATTTACAATAGGCCATGACATGAAAACGGGTCTGTATGAAAGACGGGAAGAACTGCCATCCCTAAAAAGGGGTTGGGCAATGTTACAGTCACTTGATTGTGGGGAAGGCAATGTTGCAATCATTCGGAATGGGGTGGGGACAATGTTACAGTCACTTGGGTGTGGAAAGGGCAATGTTACAATCATTTGGAAGGGGGGGCCATGTTACAGTCACTTGGTAGTGGGCAGTGAGGGCTGGGGTTTGGGGGCAATGTTAGTCACATTGTATGGTGGTAGAGGTGGACGTTACAGTAACTTGAATGGGTTGTGGCCAATGTTACAGCCACTTGGGTGTGGAAAGGGCAATGTTACGATCATTTGGAAGGGGGTGGGGGCAGTGTTACAGTCACTTGGTAGTGGGCAGTGAGGGCTGGGGTTTGGGGGCAATGTTAGTCACATTGTATGGTGGTAGAGGGGGATGTTACAGTAACTTGAATGGGTTGTGGCCAATGTTACAGTCACTTGGGTGTGGAAAGGGCAATGTTACAATCATTAGGAAGGGGGTGGGGGCAATGTTACAGTCACTTGGTAGTGGGGATGGGTGGTTAGCAGTGTTACAGTCAAATAATATTGTTGGGGCGGCAATGTTGCAGTCACTTGGTGGTGGTGGGGCAATGTTATAGTCACTTGATATTAGTGAGGGCAATGCTAACAGACCGGTCCTTTAACTTCTTCTAAGCAGTTCTGGCTGGCTGAGGATTCTCACCAGGCAAGACTAGCATTGTAATGCTACAATCACTTGGTAGTAGTGGGGGCAATGCAACAGTTACTTGGTAGTGGCGTGTGTGTGGGAGGGCAATGTTATAGTCACTTGATTATGGGGGAGGGGGGCAATGTTATAGTCACATGGATGGAGGTAGGGCAATGTTTCAGTCACTTGGCCGTGGTGGGTGGTGGTGTGGCAATGTTACAGTCACTTGATATTGGTGGGTGGTGGTGGGGCAATGTTACAGTCACTTGGCAGTGGTGTGTGTGGGAGGGCAATGTTACAGTCACTTGATAGTTGGGGGAGCAATGTTATAGTCACATGGATGGAGGTAGGGCAATGTTACAGTCACTTAGCAGTGGTGTGTGTGTGGGAGGGCAATGTTACAGTCACTTGATAGTTGGGGAGCAATATTATAGTCACATGGATGGAGGTAGGGCAATGTTACAGTCACTTGACAGTAGTGGATGGTGGTGGGGCAATGTTTCAGTCACTTGGTAGTGGTGAATGGTGGTGGAGAAATGCTACAGTCATTTGGTAGTGGTGCGTGGTGGTGGGGCAATGTTACAGTTACTTGGCAGTGGTGGGTCGTGGTGAGGCAAAGTCCCATGGCAGTGGTGGGTGCTGGTGTGGCAATGTTACAGTTACTTGGTAGTGGTGGATGGTGGTGGGGCAATGTTACAGTCACTTGGTGGTGGTGGGGCAATGTTACAGTCACTTGGCAGTGGTGGGTCGTGGTGTGGCAATGTTACAGTCCCATGGCAGTGGTAGGTGCTGGTGTGGCAATGTTACAGTTACTTGGTAGTGAGGGATGGTGGTGGGGCAATGTTACAGTCACTTGGTGGTGGTGGGGAAATGTTACAGTCACTTGGTAGTGGGGTGTGTGTGGGGGTGAGCAGTGTTACAATCACTTGGTAGTGGCGTGTGTGTGTGTGTGGGGGGGCAATGTCACAGTCAATTGGTAGTAGTGGGTGGTGGTGTGGCAATGTTAAAGTCATTGGGTAGTGGTGTGTGTGTGTGTGAGGGCAATATTACAGTCACTTGGTGGTGGCGGGTGGTGGTGTGGCAATATCACAGTCACTTGGTCATGGTGCGTGTGTGGGAGGGCAATGTTACAGTCACTTGGCAGTGGTGTGTGTGTGGAAGGGCAATGTTACAGTCACTTGGTAGTTGGGGAACAATGTTATAGTCACATGGATGGAGGTGGGGCAATGTTTCAGTCACTTGGTAGTGGTAGGTTGTGGTGTGGCAATGTTACAGTCACTTGTCAGTGGCGGGTGGTGGTGGGGCAATGTTACAGTCACTTGGCAGTTGTAGGTGGTGGTGGGGCAATGTTACAGTCACTTGGCAGTGGTGGGTGGTGGTGTGCCAATGTTACAGTCCACCTGTGGGGAGTAGTGTTACAATCGCTCGGGGAAGGAGCAGTGAGAGCACTGGGGCACAATGTTACGAAGATATATTCTGCTGTTGCGCAGCCAGATCGCGATATATCTTAGCACCATCGCTTCTTAAGGATTTTTACTATCGCTTGGTAATATCACCTGGGATGTTCTCCTCCCCCGAAGTTACTACCGCCATTTTTTAAATTTTTAGGACAGATATAACTTGTACTAAGAGCTAAAAATTACAATTCTCTCTACGGTTTTCAAAAGGATCGTGTTGTTCATTACATCAACCATGTAAAAAAAGAGTTTTCCTGTTATATTTATATCTTTAAGGAACAGACCAGATGTTGAAAAACATTGGACGAATTAAAGTGTAAAACCTTGCCATAAATGTTGCCAGTATCGAGGGACATTGATAGGATAGTGCGGGGAAGACCTAATCCGGCGTCCATAGGTTCGAGATAATGCTTTTTAAGCCAGCAAATTGGCATTATTTAATCGTTAATACAACTGTTTAAATAACACGGGTTCCTTATAGACTGTCGCAATAAAAAAGAAGAAAAAGTATGAAACTCACGATCAATTTGAACAGCAATAAATGAAGCTTAAATCTGGCGGTATGAAAAAAAAAATATTCCTTGTCTTACATCGATAGTGTTTTTACGCCTGCAAGCTACTGAGTCTACCGAAAGGGAGGGTTGAGATCTGGGATATGTCTGATCTGTCAAAGCCCTGTACTAATTAGTTACCAGGTATTTCTTTTTAATCCAGGCCTAACACATTGTGCTTTATTACCTTTCTGACAGTGAGATTGATCCTTTCACTTCTTCTAAGCAGTTGTGTCTGGTCGAATCTTCTCTAAGGATTCTCACCAGGCAAGACTAGCTCTCAACAAATGCCCTAGTGTGGCTTTAAATTAGGAAGCTCGTTAGGTGCCTGGCAAAGGGCGGTGTTTTTCGGCTGGGCCTGTCTCGGTTATCTCTTTTCACATATTTCCTCCGTTATTTATGTGTTGATTTATGTTGTATCATTCGATAACTGTTGAACGGCACTCCTAAGAATTTTTTACATGTATTTAGGATGCGGTAATTTTGAAAAAAAACACCCACTTTTGGCAAGTATTTGACGAATTTTCCCACATGTAATACTACACACATACATGTGTGCACCCCATGCATATTGACGGAAGACAAGCAGTGTTCGTCAAACGTTACACGAGTGCTTATTGCCACCTTGACATATATTTATTATATATTCTTGAGTTGGGCATCAAACACCAACCACATAAATTCAAACAGAAACTGCTGTCAGATTATTATCTTAGACACAGGCTTTAACATCTGAACAATTATGTGCCTCTTTTTGTCTTTATAGCTACCGTATGCCATGGGTGGGGAGCGTTGTTGTTCTTGGGTTTCTTGTTGTTTGGAATGGTCTAATAGATTGCGATTTACATCACTGCATTTTTTTTAAACTTCTGCGTAGGCCATGGTGCTGGGAGTCGTGTAATTTGATACTATCTGCACTTAACATGAACAGCTAGAATAAAACCATAACTGTTATAAATTAACTAGAGGCCGGTTACATGTGACCATTTGCCAACTGTCAGGCTGTCGTAGCCGGTCTAGTTTTACTACCTATGGTATAGTAAATCACGTTCTGTGTACTTGTTCTTGTTTGCTGTGTATATTTTAAAATGCCAGAGACCGCACGTCTTTTAAGACCGCTCATCGCTGTCATTTTTTTCTTTTTTCTCACAAGAAAGCTTTGTTAATTTCCCGACATGTTGACCAATCGTTCAGACGCCGCTGCACCTTTCGACACTTGTCAGATAAATATCTCATTACTTATTAACATATTAAATACGGTATATGTATGGATGTATTCGCCTTATAAACTGTCATTAAAAAAATTAGTGGTTAAAAAAAATTAACTCATGCACGACACTTTTCCCGTGAAATTCTATTAATACTGTATGCAGACAGTTGTACGGGTGAGAAGTAGCGACATTTAAGATTTATAGTTATTAAATTATTATATATATACTATATATATATATATATATATATATATATATATATATATATATATATATAGAGAGAGAGAGAGGAGAGAGAGAGAGAGAGAGAGAGAGAGAGAGAGAGAGAGAGAGAGAGAGAGAGAGGCTCTTAGCGAGTTGAAAAAGTCACTTGTATAACTTGTATTTGCCCTGTGGCATCACATCATGAAGCTGGCCGCCAACATATAAGTGAAATATTCTCGAGTACCGGTACGGCGTAATTCACCGATCAAATAAATATAAATTCGCGCCGCATGGATTTTAGGTCCTAATGACTACTAGAATCCTCTCACATATTCCTCCATTTTATTCTTAGACGAATATAGTTTCCAGTTCTAGTTGGAGATCGTGCATGGATCCGAGAGCACAACCAAAGATTTGACCTTAAAAACTTGATCTTAACATTATGTGTTTCATGAGCTAAAAGTGTGAAAACATAATATGTATTTATAGTGGGGCCTCCGTGGCTCAGTTGGTTAGCGCGCTAGCACAGCGTAATGGCCCAGGAGTCTCACACCAATGCGGACGCAGTGAGTTCAAGTCCATCTCATGCTGGCTTCCTCTCCAGCCGTACGTGGGAAGGTCTGCAGCAACCTGCGGATGGTCGTGGGTTTCCCCCGGGCTATGCCCGATTTCCACCTACAATAATACTGGCCGCCGTGGTATAAGTGAAATATTATTGAGTACGGCGTTAAAACACCAATCAAATAAATAAATAAGTATATTACGATACACTTGTATCATTGATTGAACTAGATCAGAATCGCGTCCATAACTTTAGATTACCGACAGGAATGCCAGGAGCTTGAATATTTCCACAAGAAAAATTTACCGATGTGCATTTTGAAAAATTCAGCCCACAGTCAAGAACCAAAAAAAAACGGTTTCCCCCAACAACCACAAAGCCTTGCTGATATCGATCTGCTCGCTTCGCACCTGAAGGGCGTCCTGCTGTTTCCTCTTGGACTCCAAACACACATCTAAATTAAGCGTTATAAATCCATTATTGCTCGTACTGTTGTTATAACAGTCAACAGCTGCAAGATTAGCGATGACCTACACGGCCATTGAATTAAGCGAAAATATTGACAGCTGTTCCAGTTGAATCTGGGTGCAAGGATGACATAATTAGAGGACATCCATGAATATTTCACTTATACGACGTCTGTTAGTATTAAGGTGGGAGGAAACTGACAGGATCCGGTGTGGGGGAAGATTAGCTGAACGTGACCTCACAGCGACTGCATTTGTGAAAGGCTCCTGGGTCATTGCGCTGTGCAAGCACGCTATCTAGTCGACTGCAGCGTAAAATAAGGATATTTGTCAACATCACAGTAAAGATCGATCGTTTTCTTCGGGTACACCAGTTTTCTCTACATCTGGACCTGACCGCCTTCGTTCTGGTATAAGTGAAAAAGCCTTGAGTAGAGCTTTCAACAACTGTCAAGTAACTGAAACAATAGAAACCTGACATGTATATACCTCACAACTGGTTTGATTTGGAGGTACTAAAATCATGCCTGTCACATCTTCCTTATATTTGTACTTGTTGACTTCAGCATGTCATTATAATCGGAGACAGTTGGTTTATTGTCTTTACTTTGTTTGATCTCCTATTGGTGATCTACCATTCGTTGATGAATCGCTCAACTCGGACGTCATTCGCGCTGATATACACCTCGATGATGGACAAGACCGTCGATTCATGTACTCTACTATCGTATAGCCGACTACGCGAGCCATCACGATCTGAGAACTAATCACGTCTATTTTTGTACTATTTCCCACCTTACTTTTCTCTTTTTTCTCAATGATACCATTGATGTGAATGAAAAGAAAAAAAATTAAGTGCATATTATTTTGTACTGAATTAAGTTCCGCTAACCCAAATTTACTAATACGGTAGTGTCACGAGATTTCAATTGCCGCCTGGCGGACAATGGCGGCAGGTTTATTTTTCGCTGTGTTTTCTGCGTCGAATTCATCATTCTATAAATAACGATATTATTTTTTACTGCTAATTGTTCTTTACGGGAACCTATATAAACCAACGACAGCACTCGTAGCTTCGTTGTTGAATTACTCAGGACATACACATTTCGGACTGAGACTATTTCTTACACCACAAACCACAAGGTAAGTCTTCCCAATATCATTTGCAGGGACATATATTACAGTCTTTTATTTGTCCCATCAAACAGCACTGGTCAATTCCCCAAAATCCTGGCGGACTCAAAATGCGACATTCAGATTTCAAAAAGGGGATGCAAGTTAAAAACTTGATGTCGCTTTTCAAAACTCTGCATTCATGCAACACGTTTTGGGACAGTCGTGATAGGAGGCAGTCGTGTTTTGAGACAGTCGTGTTTTAAACCGTCTTGATTTGAGACAATCCAATTTTCTTGACATAGAGTAGTATTATAAATATAAACCTGGAGAATACTTCCGCCGACATTTGTAAAGATTGTACGAGTAGCCTTTGAGATCTGTGACATGTAAGACTTTATACATGCAAGAAATGAAAAATGTTGGACAACTACTTTCTATTCAAGTTTTAGTCAAATTTCATTAAATCTTAGAGTTAGTCAAAATTGTAATCAGTTTGGTGTGTCTATTTCTGTTATATTAGCTGATGTTTGTGGTACGATGTTTGTGGTACGATAATCAGAATGTAAAGCAATATTTTGAGCTTGTTTCATCAGAAATAACAATTTTAAAGTGATCGTAAGTGTAAGATCGATTCGTGATCCCGGGGCCTGACGCTAAGAAATATAGAAACGTCTATAGCATGTCACGTTTTCTCTGGTTTAAACTGATTGATTGATTTATGTTTCGTCACAGTCTAGAGCTTTTCTCTAATACGAAGGCGGTCAGATCTTGAGTCATAGCGTCCGGAATGAAGGACTAAACCACCGACCCTTGACAAATTACTGACAATCTTTACCATTTTTGATGCATCATGCGTCGAGACCACACTGCGCGTGAGACGACTTTCAAATGAAACTTTTCATAAATCAAATCAATACGTGCCTGACATTTTAGATACCATCAGTTATTCTTTATGTCTTGTTTCATAATCCATTTGACATCTTGCTGTTCATGAAACACACCAGTCCTTTTAGTTCACCGGTTGAAATATAGTACATATATATTGACCGGTCTGGAGTGGGGGTAGGCTTATATTGTGAGCTCATAGACACTTTAATCCTTGTAAAGACCACGATCACCACATGCAGATAATCTGGGTATAACCGGATCGGCTTTATTATGAGTCACAAAACACATCTCATTAATCAGTCGATCGTAATGACCACTGCTTAATTAACTCGTTCTGGCTCATAGAAAACCTGATTCTACAGCAATGTCAGAATGACTGCAGCGGTTTTTAAGAGTAAGATCATGCCTGTCGGCTTTGTGAGATAAGTTATTTTTTTCATGTGACGTGACATTGTACAATATAAGAGAAACGAACCCACACATCTGACAGTTCATCCAGGCCGCATCGGGTAGGTATTGGAGGCAAAACTGGCGTGCAGTGAGATAATCTATCTATTAGAGCTTTTGTTTAGCAGCGCATGACTGATTATCACCTCCGCCAGGAGGTGTTTGTTTGTCTGTCTGTCTGTCCAACAGAAACATTTCGGAAAACACTTTGCACGGATCTGGATGAATTTTCTCTCCAGATTCGCCCTGTACTAGTGACCTGTTCATTTTGTTGGTGCCTATCCGATTGGCATCTAGATCATTGATTTTTTGAAGCGATATTTTACCGAAAGACTTATAGGACAGAAATGCAGAGAGTTGTCCCTTTGGTTGTAGTGAAGGAGTTTGTACATTTCGCCGTGGCGAAGGTTAGCGCTCACCTGATATGCCTTCTGTATGCCAGAGTTTAATTGGATTCCAGACGGCTCAATAATTGCTCGTGTATTTGAGGCAACGACACATATTTCTCCATGTTACTTACTATTACTTCCCGTTTACACGGACGTTAAATGTTTTATTTTTCAACAACAGAATGACCTGTTACTATTGTGCTTTATTATCTAACATAGAATGGCTGGAAGGATGTAAGACCTGTAACGCAGAATTAAATGGCCGTTATAAATACAGTTCACTTGTGTTGGTCGTATATAGCTTGATGTTACAAGGTGGATTAACTCGTTGGATAACCTTTACATATGCTTTCCTAAGTAAGATATCTCCAAACCGAAAAAAAAATACTGCATGCTGCCAAACAGGAAGTGGAGGCGCTGATCCCGTCGATCACAACCCGGATTGTGTATTTTTATAAGGATGAGAAAACATAAAAAGGTTCCAAACTTCAGATGAAAGACGGTGAAATGTTATTTGTACAAATGGAGTTGTTCATGTGATGTACGCAACCACATGCGTTTAATCTAAATTAAGATAATATTTAGGAATATATTAAACTTATACATATGATTACAGTTCTGGTTTAATATATTTGTTTATGGGGAAAAAACCAAATTCGAACACAAATAAATTTCATCCAGTTTGACGGTTTGTGGAAATAACTGCACTTTAAAACTAACCTGTTAAATTTAATATATCATTTTTCTGAGTGATGCTAGAGTAGATAATATTAAATTGTTATGACAATACAAAGTTATATTTTGGGCAAAACTCCATACTTATTACCCCAAGAAAAATATTCTGTTACTATAACAGACCAAGTCTGTTATAAATGACACGATAGTTTGTAGCAATAATATAATTTATTCTGTCGTCAATTTGTCAGTTTAGCAGATTATTTGTAAATTGTTTAGTTCTTAAGAACTAAAACATAAGTATTTTATTCGGTGTATGAGTTTTCTTTCTGATCACAATGTGACGGTTGTGTATACATTTGTTTCTCTCTACTGCCATCTGTAGTGTACGGCGTATACCTTAACGTCTAAACAACGATTACTTTGTATCATGTCCCGTGTTGCGAACTACCTATATTTTGTCTTTCCAATTATAGCCTGAGCAATTTGACCTGATCTCAAAAACGTTTTAACGCTTCACGATTTACACCTCACGATTTACAGCGATCCAACACTGCATTAGGCTGTCGTCTTAATCAGTGAACGCAATAGCGCAGAGATAGCCACTTTTTTTTACACAGGTTATGTCGTGCGGTCTGGTGGACGGCAAGCCGTGTATGTACATTTTGTGATATATTGTATTCGTGGAGGGATGGGTCCGCATTTTCTGTACATGAACACTGAGATCTATCTACGATATTATTATTTATAACAATTGTTCGTTTTTCATGTTGTAGGTAGACGACAAAAAGAGAAATGAACCGACTTGTGCTAGCCCTGATTCTGGGCGTTCTTTTCGTTCCCGATGGCCAGACTTTTCGGATAGCAAGACGTGAGTAAAAATGATATGTAATAATTATTATTATTATGTTATAATATCGGTATATGAAAGACTACGGCATGGAGAGTAAAAGCAGAGCAGTGACCATAGTGTGATAGTTCGCTTATGGTCGATCGGAAACGGTGAAATACGGCCTCTTGTTAATTTACCTTTGTTAGTTTATTCTAATTGTTCATTCCCAACAGCCTACGGATGGTCGTGGATATTTCCCCGGGCTCTACCCGGTTTCCTCCCACCATAATTCTGGGTGCCGCCGTATAAGTGAAATATTCTTGAGCACGGCTTAAAAAACCTATCCTGGGCTCCCATGGCTCAGTTGGTTAGCGCGCTAGGGCAGCGTAATGACCCAAGAGTCTCTTACCAATGCGGTCGCTGTGAGTTCAAGTCCAACTCATGCTGGCTTCCTCTCCGGACGTACGTGGGAAGGTCTTGCAGCAACCTGCGGATGGTCGTGGGTTTCTGCCGGGCTATGCCCGGTTTCCACCTACCATAATACTGGCCGCCGTCTTATAGGTGAAATATTCTTGAGTGCGCCGTAAAACACCAATCAAATAAACAAATAAAGAAATAAATAAATAAAAACCCATCTAATAAATTAATAAATAAAATAAAAATAAATAAATAAATAAATAGCTGTTCATGTAAATACTTCAACAGAAGTAACTTGTACGTGGCATCTATATTATCCGAATGATTAGCTTCACCGGACATTGCGTGTATAGCTCCAGTTGCTGTCAGTTAAGTGTGATTAACTTACTTGACATAATATGTATTTGAACAAAATCTGGTATTATTATTCAGGCTTTTAGTTTAAATGTTTTCACCTTACCTTCTGAACAAAACAGTTAAAATAGAATAGATCAGAGAACATGCTTTTTTAATAAAAATTATGACTCAGACTATAATTAGACTTGTACCAGGAGATCAGAATCTTTTTGGTTTCCGTGGGATGGTTAGGTTGGACATCTTTTGGGAACATTTCTGTTGACAAAGCTGATATTCGAAAACTTAATTTTTTATTCTTGTCTTTCAGAGGCCGTAACTGAAGCGATAGAAGTAGAGCCTACGGAAGCCCTCGAAGGTGTCGTCCCAACGCAAGGAACGGGTGTTGCGCAGGGAGCGGGAACGGGTACAGCGACAGGAGGAGAGGTGGAAGTAGAGACACCCGAAGTAGAGGTGCCCCCATCCACACCAGCCCCGGCTGTAGTCGGCCAAGGCCAGTTCCCTGTGGGATCAGTTGCACAGCCACAATTTATTCCCGGCAGTAGCAATAGCAATACCGGGGAACAGTTTATTACCTCTGAATTTGGCCTTGGGGCACAAGTTTTTGCTCAAACTACGCAGGCCTCAGTCGATGTCCCTTTTGGGCAAGGAACCGTTGTCGTTGGAGATTTCCTCAGATTTTCGAATAATGCACCTCCCCCTTCTTTCAGACCCGTGGTGGACGCGGGCGTCAACAACGCAATGGATTCACAGCAGATTGGACAGCCAGCCGGGGCACCATTTACCGGAGCAACGGGCGGCCAAGTGGCCCCAAATGGACAGGGCCAAGCGTACGCTCGCGCGATTGGGTCAGAAAACCTTGGGCCTGTCTATACCGGTAATTCGCGAGGGAATATTGCTGTAGATGCGATCCAATCAACACACCAAGGACAAACGTCTCCGACCGGTAATCAGGGATGGCGTCAGGTGCCTATTCCCGCTTCTGAACCGACTGGAACCGCGCCTGTGTACACTAATCAAGAAACACAACGACAACAACACGGTAGCATCCAAGCTGGGGCAGCAGCGAATCCTGGAATTTCCCCCACGCAAGGAACAGCCCACAGCCCAGACGCAGTTTCTACACAAGGTGCTGTCCCCGGCCAAGCGACAGCTTCTGGCCAGAGAAGCGCTACCGTAGCTAATGCACAAACATTTGCCTCCGAGCAAAATGTCGCACAAACACGACACGGGCAAGCCGTTGGTGCTGCATCTAGTAGCAATGTACAAACTGGCGGCGCAAAGCCTACCGCAAATGGACCAGCGGCCCAGGTTCCCTCCAGTGGGGCCCAAGATACGAGCCAGACAAGTGGAACTACCAAGGGACAGTGGGTGTTTCACCCTTCAAAGAACAACGCAGGCGCCGCTCCAGGAGTAGTCCACGGTAAGTGGGTATACCAACAGCCCGCAGGTGTCACAGGTCGTGGACCAACGCCGATTTCGGGTCAGTGGGTTTTCCGTAGGTCACCAAGTTTGCCTACGGACAGAGCAGGAACGTTTCGTGGACGATGGGAATTCCAAGCGGACCGAGTGCAACAACATACCGGAACTTCTAATAGCCAGTTGACTTCCCTTTCATCCTCGGCTGGCCAATCGTCACTCGGTCAACCATCAGCCGGAGGTAGCCAACCAGGAGCCACAACAGCCCCAGCCGCCTTATCTGTCCCAGCTGCACCAACAGCCCAAGCCGGCCAACCAACAGCTCAAGCCGGCCAACCAACAGCTCAAGCTGGTCAACCATCAGTTCAGGCCGGCGAGCCATCAGCCGTAGACGGTCAAATGCCAGTCGTGGGCGGTCAGCCAGCTGAAGCAGTTACTGCTGAGCCCACTGAAGCACCTGAACCAGGTGAATTTCCAGTTAGGGGAAATAATCAGGGTATTACACAACAAGGTGAAGCACAACTAGGTGCTGCGCAAAGCGCAGTACAGCCAAGTGGTTCACTGCGGCCTGGAACGCAAGCAGGTGATTCACTACAGGCTGGAACACAGACAGGGGCTTCACAACACGCTGGAACACCTGCAGAGGCTTCACAACAGGCTGGAACACAGGCAGGTGCTTCACAACAAGCTGGAACACAAGCTGGAACACAGGTGGGTGTTTCACAACAAGCTGGAACACAGGCGGGTGCTTCACAACAAGCTGGAACACAGGCGGGTGCTTCACAACAAGCTAGAACACAGGCGGGTGCTTCACAACAAGCTGGAACACAGGCGGGTGCTTCACAACAAGCTGGAACACAGGCGGTTGCTTCACAGCAAGCTGGGACACAACAAGGCGCTGCACAACAAGCTGGAAAACATGCAGGTGCTTCACACCAAGCTGGAACGCAGGCAGGTGCTTCACAACAGGCTGGAACACCAGTTAATGCACGATCATTGGGAGCCCAAAATGTGCAGGCACCAGGATCACAACAAGGGGTACAGGCAGGAGTATATCAGCCTACAGTATATCAGCCAGTTGGACGAGTGGGGGAAGTGTATCAGCAAGCTGGCATAGCACAACCAACAGGTGCAGCACAACCAACAGGTGTAGCACAACCAATAGGGTTGGCACAACCAGCGGGTATGGCACCACCAGCAGGGATGGCATCACCAATAGGAATGGCACAACCAACAGGGATGGCACCACCAGTAGGAATGGCACGACCAACGGGAATGGCACAACCAACAGGCACGGCGCAAGCAGCAGGAATGGCTCAACCACGTAGGCTGGCACCACCACCAGGAGGAGCTCAACCAGCGGAAGCAACCCAACAAGCTGGACCCCACTCTTTAGGAGGATTTACAGGTGTTCAATCGGGTAGTGGCACACAGAAACTGTCAGTTTCAGGACAAGCTCCACCCATCAGAGAAACTGAACAAGTCTATCGCCCTCCCTGGTTCGGGCAGACTGGATTAAACCAGCCGCAACAAGGCACTGGAACAGGTGCAGTGGTTCAGAATCAAGGTGGGCAGGGAGCAGTGTCCTTCACCGGGTACGTAACCGTGACTCCCGCTGTGCAATTGCCTTCTGTAGACCTCTTGCCAAGTACACTATCTCCGGTTGCTCCAACTTTAGCACCAGCCCCAGCGGCAGTTACACAACCGCCTCAACCTCCCACAGAGCCGATAGAAATAGAGCCCACTGAACCGCTCGAGATTGAGGGGACGCCGCCGCCTCCTCCAGCCCCTGCAGCTCCAGCTGCTCCCATCGAGGCATTGGCACCCGTAGGCAGCGCTGCACCGGCTGGGAGCTCTCTTCCAGCTTCAGGAGCTGCACCTGCAGGTGTAGTAAGAACTCCATTACAACAAGCTGGTCCCGCAGCTTAGGCATAGATACGTCATCTGCTCAATGGCATTACTACATAAGACCCACTCCGCGAGCACAGTGTTGGTTCCCAAGTGACTTTCTAACTTACTGAACATTTGACCACAACATAGTGTGATAACTCTGTTTACAGTGGAAAAAGGTGTGTAAAAGCTTGCTTTCCCAGAGAAGAACAGATTTGTTTTGTTATGTAGGTTAAAGTCTCAACAATCCATATCCGCAAATCATCTCATATCGGAAATTGGATAGAGCTACGATAGACAATCACGTAAAGATGGCTCCATGTTATAAGGGTAACGTAAACATGAGATGGAAATTTGCCGGTATCCGGTTTGGTGTACAAATCGCTTTTGTTGACTCATTGTATGAAATATATTTACTTGTTACCCGCATTGTATGAATCCACTGACTTATTAATTATGTTTGACGTTTGATCGATGGTGATCATGAAGTTTGTTTTGTTAATTAAATACAAATGTTACAACTGTTATGCATATGGTTTAAATTATATTTTTATTTTAAATATGATATTGATAAAAAAAATGGACTCACATTTAGAAATGAAACACCCACTCAAAGTTTTAAAAAAAGTACATGTGGCCTCCCAATTGTCTTGTGAAGCATTCTGTCGATTTAGGTTTAAGTGCTGCACCCTATGCCAAACTTACGGTTCTGTTTCACTGGATCTCCATTGGCTTTCAATCGCCAGATGACTCGCAGCGTAGGTTTAGTATCATTCTCCAGCAGAGAACGGTCAGCATCCAGATGACCGGACCGGATAGCACAGTTGGTAGAGCGTCCTCTTCGGGAGCGGTAGATCCAGGATCAATCCTGGGTCGAGTCACACCTAAGACTTTAAAAGAGGAAACTGTAACTTCCCCGCTTGGCGTTCAACATGAAGGGGATAGTGCAACGACTGGTTGAGCCATATCAGTATAATGGCGCGACATACATGTCTTCGGTAAGCCGTCTCAGTGAAGCAGCACTAGATAAAAGAGCGGTGGAACTCCGTCCTGCAACAAGGAGGCATATTACATACACCCTATGGATTCCTTCCTCGTCATATGACTGAACAATTGTAAAGTACGACGTTAAACCCCAAGCACTCACTCACTCACTCACTCACTTAGTATCGGGGCCTCGGTGGTAATAAGCGGATATCACTTGCTTTTCACCTTTTGATCCCGCGTGGAAAAATTCACCAAAGGTCGGTGGTTTATTCCGGTACTCCTCCACTCCCTCAGTGGATTATGGCCTTCTGCTGCGAGCGCTCAGTATTATTTCAAGACCTGGTACTTTTATGATACCATGGCTGATGTCTAACCACCATTTACCCTCCAGACATCTTGCGGAAAATATGCTAAAATTTCGACCCTGATTCGTTGTGCATTTTTCTTTATTCAAAAAGGTCTATTCTGAATGCCCAGTATATTTTGATGTTGGCGTGTTTCTTCCGGATATTCCTCCTTCTCACAATTTAAAGGTGTTTTTAGGTTTGATATCCAATTTACAAGCTTCACTCTTGTATCTTGAGCATTCAAGGTTCAAGTCCATCTGACCTCATTACCACAAAAAACTATTTGTGCAAGACTGCTGCACACGTTAATTTACATTTTACTTGTAGTTTGTAGAAAGAACCATTCACTGGGGCAATGGAAGGAAAGAACAATGAAGGGGTCAGAATATAAGAATCAAGTATGTTAATTTTTTTAAAGTGTAGGCTATTGTAAAATAACCGTTAATCGGTGACTTCCTGCATATCTGTATGGTAACGTTCAGAAATTGCCAAATGTTAGTAGTTTACCTCGTGCAATCCTTTTACACCACACATGAAAATGACTAACATCGTCCAGATTTTTTGAAAATGGCGTGGAACAGCATAGGTAAGTAATGCGTTGTACCATGTTTACTTGGCTATGCTGCCCAGATTAGATAGCTTCCTGAAATGATTTATTGAGAATAGATTGATAGCCCCTCTCCTCCACATACCATGTCCATTTATCGTATGTATCTCTGTCACTGACAAAAGCTGGAAAAAAGCGTAATGTTGAAAAATAAAACAAAAACCAAAAACAAGCGTTCTGACAAAACGTCCGATAAGAGGTATTTTCCAGCCACGAAAAGAAACTCTTCGATTTAGAGTCACTCACTTATTAATGTTAATTTCTCTTAATTACTTTACTCAGAACATAGCTAATGCAAACAACGACCCAGCCCCCACTCCCCAGTCCCCACACCCTCATCTACACAGCTGTGCTTACACGAAGAACGAACATTGTCACTTTATGCAAGAATGTTTAACCTCATGTGTAAGAGGCAGATTACTGCATATAGCAATGGGCTACAGGCGCAGCCCACTTCGTACAATACTGCCTTGTTTCGATATCTATTTATATAGCCTAATGAATAATCATGTCAATTAGTTTATGAATAAAAATAGATCAGCCAATTTCGTGGTCTAACGTCGTGACAATGATTTTTCTATCTGTGCAGATGGACTATGAATTTGACCATTGTCAGCAACCTTAAATAATATTCGTATCCATGATCCAATTTTTTTCTTCTGTATTTTTGCGACAAATACAGACTGCGTGTCAGCAAGCTTAGGCCAGCTAGGAAGAAAGCTGTTCTATGTCGTCATGTATCACTATTGTTGCATTGGTGATTATTTTTCATCCCACATGAAATAGTTATGGAAAATGTGTTTAAAATGGGATATGTAAACTCTTGTTTTTTTTGTTATTGTTTTTGTAGTTGTAGAAGTGGCAGCGCTTTTGTCAGAGATGGCATTTATTAGAGACATCGCTTTTATTGTAAACATCGCCTTTATTAAAAGGAGGCATGTTGTAATCCACACGTCCAAATGACAAGTAAATGTTACTGAGTAACTTATTGTTATCATGGTCGTCGAAAATTATACAAAACAAACAGTTATCTTCCTTAACTTCCTGGCATGGACACAATGTCCAGTTAGTACTTGTAACGTAAGTGTCAACTGTCATTAATATCCATGGAAAAAGTAGTCACTTCTTACGCTGCGCACTACTCCAGTTCAGTTCCAATGAAAATCTTGCAATCTGTACTTTGAAGATACATGTAATGGCCTATAAACTGCTGCCCATGATTGTGAAAATTATGGTATATTAAACTGTCAGAGTCAAAGTTACAAGAAACGAGAAATGTTATTAGCACTGAAGAGCTGATCATATGGTCATCAATACGAGTGAGGCAATAAAAAAAATACCGACGGAGATAACACACAATTCATTATTTTCACATGTAATGACGGATAAAAAATATGCACGAGGTACGTATAAGCCTGTACCAGGTACATATAAGCCTGTACCAGGCAAGTATAAGTCTCTACGCATAAACCTCACGAGGTACATTTAAGCCTGTACGAAGCACGTATAAAACTCTACGAGGTACGTATAAAACTCTACGAGGTACGTATGAAACTGTACGAGATACGTATAAAACTATACGAGGTACGTATAAGCCTGCATAAGTTCGAATTTAAAACTTTTAGTTTGCTGCATAGTTTACGGCCCAAGAAGATCAGTTGTGGATGCATTTGTCTTTACATAAAAAATTCAGGTATTCACACTTTTAACATTTTGAGTTAAAAAAAATTGGCTTAGGGGGTTAGCACGCCAGAGAGGCACAATGACCCAGGAGTCTGTCACTAACAGGACCGCTTTGAGCCCATCTCATACGACGTCGTATAAGTGAAATATTCTTGAGTATGGCGTAGATCCATCAATCAAATAAATAAATTCTTAGGAAATAAAGTTTCAAATATCAAGGCACTCTTTATGTAATCGGACCCAGATGTTTGAGTTGTGACGAAACTCGCCACAAGTTCAGTGTCAAACAATGTTAGTGTGCGTTTACACATCTCTGTTAGTGTAACATCAACCACATCTTTCACTGATGGGTTGACATCATAAATACAGTAACAGCAGACAATTCCGACGGTTATTCTCCTCCGCCCGAGGCGAGTGAATTGTAAGTTCAGCTATAAATACCATTTACAAGAGCTATCGCGGTTACATAAGGCCCGAAAGCAGACTGCAGCCATACAGCTTTGACACAAGAAAAACAACACAATGACTTCGTACGACTTTAACCTTTTACTCCTTAACGTGTTAAAGCCTAACTGCGTTTACTGTTTGTATGTTCTTTACAAGTACAGAAGTAATTTTGGTTATTTGATTGGGTTCTATTGCGTTAGTCAGGAATCCTGTCTAACATGACGACGTTCAATTCCACGCGTGGAGAAATCTTTTAGGGGTGCATAGACTAAACTATTGTTTCTTGGCAAGTACTTGAAAAATTTTCTTCGTAGTCTGGACATCTGTAGTCAAATCCGATTTGAGTCATACCGAAGACTTTAAAAATGGTACTTGTTGCTGCCTCGCTTGGCGCTTAGCACTGAAAAGGTGGGCCAAGGAAACAGGACTGGTTGACCTCGTGTCAGAATAATGTGACTGGGTGGGGTATCATGTCGGGTGTCTTCGGCATGATTCTTTTATTGGCGGCAGCATTTTGGTGGCACAGAATCGCCTTGCCACAAGAAGACACAATATATGTACTCACAACTAATGAGTCCTCGTCGTCATGACTGAAAAATTGTAAAGTATGAAGTAAAACCCCAAACATGCTTACATAACCCACGAACTCTTTTCATACCTTACGAGATGTATTGGTAAATGGGCGAAGGTCTATAGCAAACTTCTGCAACCTAACCTAAAGAAACATTCCTGATTTTGAAGACCGGAGATTTAGAGGATTTTTTAACCACACTGAAAAAAAACCAAGTCTTCCTAAAAAGGTCGTTGGGTCAATTGGTGGAGTGCATGATACCGATGAGGAGATCCACTGCTAATGCCAGTTCGACGTCATCGTAATGGCAATTTTCACTCAGCAGGCCATGGTCGTGCCCAGAATAAACCTAACGTTAGACAGTGCAAACGGCCCTAAGATTGCCATCAACCGTTAATTGTTACCAAGGCTGGGCGCTGTAACCCAGAAACTCCCTGTATGATTTATTGGTGGAGTGCCCGGAAGTAAACGAGCGACCTCCATGCCGTATCTCAGATAGCTTCTGATTTACAGCTTGACGCACGAGCTGGATTCGAACTTGTGACCTCAAAGGTGATAAGGGACTAGCTGTCGTGAGGACAAGGATATTATGTTTTTGTCCTCTATAAAAGTACAAGGCCGTCGCTAGCTATTCCTACACAATGAATCTTAGCCCCTTTGCTAAATCTTAATTTTAGATGGGCGATCCTAAAACATGCGTGTAACCCCACTTAGCCCAATTAAAACATTAGCTTACGTCGTTCAGTTTAATGTAAAGTATGCACCTATTATAATATTACAGTTAATTATCAGTGTACAAATCATCAAAGGGCGACCCCTCTCCTACCAACATGGAATAATTATATGGTAAGTGGTGCGGCTATCTATGTATATGTATACACACAAAATGCTGGGGCACTATTTTCCATACATTTCATGATTCAACGCCTCCATCGTTAATGTTGTACAGCAATCGTGTAACCAATCAGCAATACCTCTCAAAAGGTAAGGGATGGTCCTGTCCCCCACCCCAGATAATTGACTTGTCCAGCCCATGGCGTGATCTTTATATGATTTAATGCAATGTTTAAATACATTCTTAACGGTATAAAAAGGAATGTCAAAAATCAAATCTATCTTCTGATCAGACTAGGGCTTGGGGACTTAGGACGTATATACACTGACCAGCTGGTATGTTTCACGTCTTTTTTTAGTATTCCTGTTCTCAATTTTGTTTCCAGGGGCAAAGTGATACTATGCACCAAAATGTTTATTTCTTTAGTTATTCGATCAGTGTTTAGTGTTTATATTTTACCCGTGTTACTCTAGTCGGATAATGAGCACACCAATTTTGTAAGAATTTGTAAGTGTTTTGTATGAAGCTGGACCAAGGTGACTTTTGAGTGTCTGGCCAGGCCTGGAAAAAAAGGCGAAACATTAAGGCAAAAGTTTAAGGAAAAGAAACTTAGCTTTGTCCACGTATATTAACTACAAGGTTCTGTCTAATTGCATCGTAAGTAATGTGTGACCAAAAACGTAAACTTATTCAAGTTAAAATGATTATTTTAGCACAATTTTTTTCTATTATCGACCACAAACGTTTCTAAACCAACCATAGATACTACATGTAACTGCATTGAAGCTTTTATAAAGTTCCCTTTGAGGAGCTCTGTGAACACTGAACCGACAATCAATCAAACGTTCGATTTACCTACAATCTTTCAACCGTTTTATTTTGTTGGTTTATTAATTGTTTGTATATCGTTTATTTATTTCGTTTTTATATAGTAATATAGAATATTTCACTTAGGCCTAAATAAGACGGCTGCCAATCGGCTGGTCACTGGACAAAGGCTGCTAGTCCCTACGGTGCGCAGCACAATGATTCACGAGCATCTCACCAACACAATAGCTGTTAGTTGATGTTCAGCTCATGCTGGCTGAATTCCTCTCCGGTCGTACACGGACGACGTCGTATAAGTGAAATATTCTTCAGTACGGCGTAAAACGTCAGTCAATTAATTAAATGAATGTAGTGACCATATTTAGTACCTGTTATGTACTTTTATTTTGTATTTTAGCAGTTTTTCGCCAACCTCTTTCGTCCCTATTTTTAAAGAAATGTACCTGTCAACGCATGTTTCCATGTAATGTGTCTTAAATGAACACAAAAATATCTTGATAACGAGCCAGTTATTCTTTATTGTTATTCAGGTACGACATGACATTGTTAGCACCTTTGGTGATCACTATCTTATCGTATCGTTATCCAGGAGTGATACGTTTATCTGATAATTACAGGTAATCATGCAGGTGGAAATGATACTCTTGGGAGTGCTGCTGCTTACCTTGGCTGTCAACTCGTCACCTGTTGATCGAGTAAAAAGACGTAAGTGTACATGTATACTAAATAAGCTCAGTACTGAACTTTTGAACTCTAATGTACCACTTACAAGGTAACATTCTGACAGGTCGTGAACGTTGAAATTCTGTCTAAGCCACGACAAACTAAAAAGAAAAAAAGCATGTGTTAGTGATATCCATAGATGCAGAAATTTTGTCTCAGACATGTCAGAATTCAGTGTTATCCATTCTAGAATATGGATAAATTTCTTTTTCCATACTGAATTTAACTGTCCTCTGTTTAGTGTCAAAACTATCCATTCGTCCTCCTACATTTATAAACCACACCACCTGTTCACGCTTCACTGGTCACAGGTGTAGGATCCGATTATGTACATATAACATCTGCTTAACAAACAGCAATCAAGTTAACATACTTAAGACATGCAGGACTGGATTTTCGTGCAGCTGTGGTTTAATTTTCGCATTTAAGGGAGTATCTGAGGACAGTTAAACGTATTCTTGGTATACTATAGTACCTCTTTATACGTTGTACAATGCGGTATAACCTGCTAACAAACGTCACGAATGATATCAGTGAATCACGACAAATTTGTTCCGTATTCATGTGATCTCTGGATGAGTACAAGTTTTTATGTACATGCTGTATCTTAACAATAAGACGAAGCCGCATGGTCAATGCATAGAGGAATATGTCACGTTCAAAGACAACAATTCGTTGTACTAGCAGCATGCAAACAAATCGCAGCGTTAGAACTTGGGTTTGAGTTGAAGGCTGTACATGTACAGTATAGATTACATTATATTTTGACATGCACGGCTGATTTTATACCACAAACATTACTATGAACTGTACCGCACTGAAGAAACTTTATACTCGATACATTTCCGTGTCATACATGCAAAATCGATTATTTCTCGAGTTCCGTGACTTTATTAATTTCTGTTGGCTGGGGTTATTTCCAGATTCTAACTCTCCCATTAACCTTTAACCCTTATCATTCTGAGATGATAAAATTGTCTAGTATACTAGTACAAAGACATCATTAGTATACCGTACATTAAGTATTCATAACGCACGGGTTTCATGTTTATCACTTTTTTCCTAATGCATTTTGTTAGCTTTTAATGCATTTGTTATTATAAATAGAACGCTAACGAAATGAAAATATGGATTTTTTTTACATTGAAAGCCTTGGTGGTTTTGAATATATGCAAATGTGTCTTCTTATGTGACATAACCAGATTTCCGGTAAGAACCTCGAGCTGTGAAATCACAGCCACACTAAATGCCATCTGTGTTAACCGATCTCCCCACATTAGCGTGTCAATGACTGCATCTGACGTAAAAATTATTCCGTCACCATTTTGGAAATTGAATTCTGCTTTTTTCGGTCATTTGACACAACGATTCTGATTGATTCAAGTGTTTTAACTCTCCAATCAAAGAGCGGTCAGTTGACAACCTGTGAAAAGATTTTACTCAGAATCTAGTTTATTAAAATCGACAAAACAGCATAGCGTTTTGAGACTGAGGGAAAGTGCTTCGACCATAAGGTGATTTACAATAGTACGAACTGCTTTGTCTTACGATTTTAACATAGCATGACCGTGAACAGCTGTTTCTCTGTAAAATAATTAGAGTACATTGTACACCGATAAATTTGGGGGTATTCGTTACCAATAAAACCAATGAAAATCGCATCTGTTATACTTAAAACGATACAGTCAAACGTGTGAATTTTAAACTTGAATTTCACTGGACAAGAACCTTATGAATTCTGCACCATGGACATTGTGTGGTTCTAACTCTGGATTATACTTACTATGCTAACATGAAGTCACGTCATGTCCTAACACAAACTAAGTACACGTCATGTCCTAACACAAACTAAGTACACGTCATGTCCTAACATAAACTAAGTACACGTCATGTCCTAACACAAACTAAGTACACGTCATGTCCTAACACAAACTAAGTACACATCATGTCCTAACATAAACTAAGTACACGTCATGTCCTAACATAAACTAAGTACACGTCATGTCCTAACACAAACCAAGTACACAAACTAAATACACGTCGTGTCTTTACATAAACTAAATACACGTTATGTCCTAACACAAACTAAGTACACGTCATGTCCTCACATAAACTAAGTACACGTCATGTTCCTACACAAACTAAGTACACGTCAGGTCAAACTCAGGTAGGCCTAGATAACAAGGGATATTAACATCATCGTGATGATAACGTCAGTATGATCTATAGAGTGTAAGCATTTGACTAAATGTGCAAATTAATTTAAGTATAGAAAAATAGACAAAGCTATTTGTCACGTTATGGTTTGTAGCAAACTTTAATATGGGTATTACTCTGTTTCAAGTGGCTTGCCCTTGAATGTACCGCTTTTCTCGATCAGTCTGGTTCTTTATGTGTTCCTGGCAAGAGATATAGTAAAAAGGTTAAGGCGAGAATGGTTGCAGCATTTTGGTGCAGACATGATATCTTGGTATAATGCACGATGTTGCCATAAAAACCACACCTGCGCGATTCTTTGGGATTGTTATCCTGAGAGAGGTCTTTACTGTTTGTTTCTGTTCGTTAACTCTCAGCACAGACATCACATCCACGCGGCTTGGTTGTCGCCACCTTGCTCACGTCATTTCTTGTCCATCTGCACGACATCGTGTATTTTGCGTAATAAATCAACTTTTTGCATGTGTATTTTATTAAATATGAAAGTCAGACAGAAAAAATCTAATCACGACCAGCTGAAATACTTTAAAAAATCTAGCAGAGGAACTTCTGTACGAGTTTTACTGGTATATAGGAAATGGGAAGAAAAATATATTCATTACGTAAACATAGCATGCTTTTTGTTTGTTGTACATATAAATGGAAGCTATGGTTGGGTGAATAATGTCTGATTTAACGAGTGACTGAATGACATCATTGTAAGCTATATGTGGCTTGTTACACACAGACACAGAGGGCAGAGACATGACACTGAATTATGACCTAAGGTCAAGTAAGCGGAGCGCCATCTGGATGGTGTCTGAGGGAAGATAACCCAATGGGCTATATGATCAAGTAATGGCATATATTACCAAGTAACGGCTTATACCATCGAGTAATGGTCTGTATATCACCTAGTAGTGGGCTGTATCACTCAGTAATGGGTCATATCATCCAGAAATGGGCTATGTCACCGGGTAATGGACTCTGTTACCTCTATTATCACATGTGTATGTATGAGTCCTTAGGGCAGATCCAGATAGTAGATGGGATTTTTGTACATGGGATAAACATCTTTCACAGCTTTTGCAATATATGGATTGTTTAAAGCTAGCAGGTGAACAGTATAGGGTTTAGCGAATGAGAAAGATCGGGCCTGGAGAAGACAAAACCTTCCCTTTGCAGTGTATTATTGTTATTGTATGTTAAATGTGATGACAACACCCCATTCTGGGTAATACTAGACCAGTGAGGTGTAAGAAATTGTAACTAACATCAGTGCATTTTTCACCTAATTCTGTGATCACAGTACAGCACACTATTTTGAGTAATTCTAGACATGTGACATCCAATAAATTGCAATTAAGATCACTGTATTAATCTTCCTACTTCTTTTACTTTAACTACTGTTTTTGGAATTCTACTTCTGTGGGACTCCTTGAACTTATAAGCCAAATGAACCAAACAAAGAAAATTTTGATTGTTGTTTACATCTGTGGTAAAAATATGACAATTCCACCAGTATTTGTCATTCTCTAAGTGTACAGCGTCTAGCGCCAGAGGGGTAGTTCAGAGCGAAATATCACCATTGAATACGTAAACATGCATAGATGAAGTTAAACTTTCAAATGTTCTACACAGTGGTATGAAGTCTTGTAAAACTGAACATTTTCTTTGCAGAGTACCGTGTCATGCCGAATTTCCTAGAGGATTTCGGTGAACCATGTGAACCAGGAGATTGCTTATTCGGATACCAGCCATTCCGTGGAAGCAGGACGACGGCGAGCCAAAGGGGTAGAGCTTTACCGCGTGGGTATCCACCCATATTCGCCGCCCTTGATCTTCCCTTTGCTCCTCCTGCCGGCATTCTGGGAGTCGCCCCTCGCCCTCCTGGGTCGCCCCCTGCTGCGGCAAGCGCGGCGCCCCCTGATGCAGCGCCAGTGCTGCCCCCTGTTGCAGCGCCAGTGGCGCCCCGTGCCGGAGGTGCTCTTGGAATGAAATAGACAGTTATCTCAAGATTTCCACACAGGCGGATATAGTACTACAAACCTCACACACATATCTTCCACATCGTACAAACGGGTATAAACAATCCACTTCGGGATTCCAGCTCGACGATCGAAGCCAGCCAAAGGGGGATAACTCTGCGTCGCTGAATTGCAGGCTGCTTGTAAACAAATCCATGGGGCAGTTGTCTCCCATTTCTGCACTGCATGGTTCGAAACCATCGTGGATAAATAAGAACACATCTTATTTTATATTTCTTATTGTATACTTCACGCTTTTCTTGAACAAACCGTGTCCGGTCTATGTGTATAGATAAAATAAACCCCAAGGATTGCGACATCTGTTAAATGGAGTTTCTTTTTGTACATGAATAGTTGCCATGTGTATCTTGTTTCTCTGACATTCGCTGTAGCTCAACATCTCTTGTAACATTATTACGATGATATCATCATAGTACCACTTCGTATTCGACCGGCCCAAATGTTGACGCCTTTATAGCGCTATACCATACCATAGGGCACAGGGTTGCCATAGTATACTGACTCCGGTGTCGACAACTATTCAATGCAGCAATTGGATTGATTGATTTGTTCGATTATTGGGGCCACTGTGGCCGAGATGGTTGCCGTGGTTTGTCTTGTACCTCGTGTCAGTCGGTGGTTTACTCCAGGTATTCAAGTGTACAGCATTAAACACAAAGATAAAAAAATAAATAAATGTAAGGGATCATCTGAAACTTTTCCTGATGAATGAATTGCACTTCAGCAATGACGGAGTAAACAGAAAAATACGAACAACGGTTTTTATGTCAATCTTCTAACAAAATACAACCGGATCAATTTAATTATTTATTTATTTATTTATTTGATTGGTGTTTTACGCCGTACTCAATAATATTTCACTTGTACGATGGCGGCCAGCATTATGATGTGAGGAAACCGGGCAAGCCCGGGAGAAACCCACGCCCATCCGCAGCTTGCTGGCAGACCTTCCCGCGTAGCCTACAGCCGGAGAGTAAGTCAGCATATGCAGCTCTTGAACTCACAGCACCGCATTGGTGCAAACTAAATCAAATAAAAAAAACTGATTTGAGGATTAACTGCAATATAGTTTAAGGTTTACTGACGTGAACACCGCTGTGTAAACTGTATGAATCCGCGCTCATACCAATTTTTGCACGGTAGGCCTTTATGCTGTTGGTCCACATAAGATGTATCATTTGGAGAGTCTGACTTTTGGCAGGTTACTGAGAGCTTTCTCACAAGTGGTACAGGCTTGCACGTTAGACGGCTAAAACGTTTGTTACCACACCCCCACACTCTCTCCGCCCCACCCCTTCGAACAGCATTACACTGTTGTCCTCGCTCCAGTTTTACTCTCCATGCTCTTAAATGAAACCATGACGGTTTAAGCGATGATGAAGTGTCTGATTAATTCTAGACCAATGTTGTCTAATAAATTTCAGGAGGGCGTGTAATTTGCTGCTGTTGAAGCATTTATGTGATCTGTTAGAACAAAACCCTGACCGAGGTAAATTGATAACAGGCCGAATTTCACCAGTTAAGTGTATCTATGCGTCCAAACAGACATTCGTATACCAGACGTCAACCAATAAGGGCGTGCCTGGTCAACAATCGCAAACCTAATTCCCAAAACGACGTTTAACACAAATTACCAAAGAACCAAGAAAGTATATAAAGAACGAAAACAGGATAGAATTATACAATGAAAAGCCGTTAACAGTTTTCATTGATGTTGGAAAGACGCGGTCATTCATGATGCCATTTCATTGATGTAGGAAAGATGTGACCATTGGCCAGCGATCACAATGTCGTCGGTGCTCTGGTTTTCTGGCCACCGGTCTAAAATTCACATACAGTAACTTTAAAACAATGCAATGCCCTAATATTTGACAGATATCAATATCTGGTCATTTTCTAAGTATTATTTGTCTTCGCTTTTATATACTAGCAGTAACAGTGAAAGTTCCGTCACATCACGCCCACTGAATGTGCTCTTTAGGTTAAACGACAGCATTTAATTTCTCGATTATTTATGAAGTAATTCCCCCAAATTCAGACTGCAAAAGTTAAGTTGTCAAACTTTCACCTGGAATAGTGACTTATCTGTCTATGTAGCTCAGCTGTAGGTACAATATATCAGAATATCAGTACAGGTTGATCACCATTTGTTCTAATCACAGCTGATAGGAATGAGGTAATGTCGTCTAGTCACGTTGTTTTCGGTCTAAACGTGGGGTTTGTAGGTTGTCAAAATCTCCACCTTTTTATTTTTGGACTCGAGCAAAATTCAAGTGTATGTCAAATGAGTATATATTTACAGTCAAAACTCATCATATGTCTTGCCCACTTCTACATGCCCTGTGGTATCACTTCGAGAACTCTAGAGTAATGAATCCCTCAAAGTAAAGAAAGATCGTCTAATGTTGCAGGTTAAAGCTTATGGTACCTTTTCAAACCAAGCGCGTCAGTGGTGAGCCATTGTTTATATTAGATCAGCCTTGTGGGCCAAAGGCAAATTAGTTTTCTTTCTATTTTATTGCACTGTTGTTGAACAACATAATCAAGAACTTGTTACTTATACAACAACAGTATAATTAACACGCACAGCATACAGAAGAAACCCAGAGCAGTGACGACGGTGTTATAGTCGATACGGCCTCTTCTCAGTTTACCTCTGTTATGATTTTATCCTAACTGTTCACGTAAATACGCCAAGAGCAGCAAATTAGCGCAATGGCTTAAGCAGAATCAGGTAAAAACTATGCGGTAATGTTACATGTAATTGCAATTTATTAAACGTCACAGGTCTAGAGTTACTTAGAAGCAGTTGTATAGGTAGAGATAACCGGAGAGAACGGAGCCAATCACCGAGTTTGGGGAATTTACTGACGAACACCATATGGAAACAGACATTCATAAACCAGTCGTCAACCAAAACGGACGCTCAAGGTCAATAATCAGAGGGCTACTTCCCAAAACAACGTTTAACACAAGCCACCAAATAATTAAGAAAGTATAGAAAGTACGAAAATAGGACGGAATCATGTGATGCGAAGCAGTGAACAGTCTCAAATGATTTTAGAAAGACGCAAGGAATGTTGTAGGCGAGTGGAATCAGTATTCAAATGCAAGTATATTAGTTGTCGACAATAAAATGTTTATCTTCGTTGCGCTTTGAATGTAACTGTTCATATATCCAACGTGGCGATCCAATTGAACACGTAGAATACAAAACCCCTAGCGCCGCAATAATGAAACAAATCTCCAGAGATTCTGGACGGTCTATCCATATTTACTTACTAGTGATTTATACTCATTGCCAACCGTAAAATCTGTTTAATAACTCATAACGTTGATTAAAATCGTCACATAACACACAGGATCTAACAAATGTCACAGTGCCAAACTATCCCTCTTGTAAGTCAGCGAGAGAGGAAACTGTTTTGGTCTTTGTGCAAATATAGGGCCAGATAAAACGGAAAATCCGCAAATGCCCTGTCCCAGGTCGGGGTTTGAACTCAATTCTCCCTGATCCGGTTTGTGCACGTCCTAGCGATTGTAATCACGACACGACGATCCGCTTCCAGCATGCAGTAACTATTTACATGTATCTCTGTAAACTGAAGTACGGTACATAAAAATCCGAGCAAAATACAATTCCCGGAAGTCATGTATCTATAGGCATGTAACTCCCAGACACCACAATTTCGATTCCACTTCTTCTTCTACTTGATAATAAAGCATTCTAGAGTTGCTCGAACATAAACGGTAATAGCAATGATAAACAACAACAACAACGGAAACAATAGAACATATTCACATGTACCCCTCGTGATAATAAGCTTATATGTTGTTTCATCTGGGTTTAATTCCTTAAAGTGATTCTTTCTTTTTATACGGAACAGAAAATATGTCACATTAAAAAATCAAAAATGTCGTAAAATATCAAAAGAATATAATTAAAGACGTAATGCATAGAGAGTAAAACCAGAGAAGAAATGACAGTGTGATAGATGGAGGATTATCGCACGTAACCGGTAAAATACGACCTTTTGTTAATGATACACATGCGCAATTCAGGCGTTTGGGTCCAAGATTTGCCTACGCGCTGAAGAATAAAGGAGCACTGACTGCGCAATAGGGCAATACAGGGCATTTTAGACTGTTGATGCACTGTTAGTATGCATCTAGTTAAAATATATCAGAACTTTGCCTGTTTTGGATAGAACTGAAAACGTTTTTGACAGTGTCACTTCCTACCTCCCTGGAGGTTACGAAGGTAACAAAATGCTATGATTTACTGTACAAGGTTGACTGGTGTAGAGAAAAGCCCAAGCCACATGTGTTGGTATGGCACTGAATCACGCGAAAGTCAGGGCATATATATTTTTGAGGTTGAAGTTTACAAATTTACTACATAAATAGTAAGGAAAATCAATGCGCTCGTGTAACCTAGAGTATCTCACTAGTAACAGCCACTGAAATCTTTATTGTACAACGAACTGTAGCGTACATCACGAAGGGAAGTAACTCTCAACCATTGCATTACCGTTACATCTGGCCTCAGACCCCCATTAATTATCCATAAGCGACAATGTTAACGTCTAGCGCTGTAGCTGAGTCCCAAACATTCCGTGGCCAATAAGCTTTGGTGCATACCTGGCCCAGCCTATGAGAAACAAGGTATAAAAATCTTGACATAGGTTGACCGTCAAAATCTGGACCTTTCCATGCCGGCAGATGGGAGGCGTGCCTCAAAGTTTAGACAGTTTCCAGCATTTTAATACCAAGCATGCACCTGTACACCAAACATGCCCGCCTGGAGGCAAAAAAAGACTTTATACCCTAAAATACACAGAACTACAATCGTCCCTACCGAAAAATGGAAGTTGTAATGGGGGTCTGTGTCCATCTCCCACCTGTTAACCATTTACATCCGGGTGACACTACTGCTGGAGGCTGTTCCGAAATATCTCCGAGACGACTCATTTTCTGACCTGAGACATGCGGTTGCTTACGTGGCTGTCATACACTCTAACATTCTCATTCCACATCCTCAAGTCTGTTAATCAAGTAAATAAAATACATTTGAGTGCCGGGTAAACGAGCAATTAAATAAATAGCTCAAATATCCAATTTCTGCGTCTATGCAGACATTCCTATACCAGCCATCAACCAAAGTAGACCTTCGCTCGATGTTTTTCAACCCTCCAACAAACTTAAGTGCGGATTGTCTCAGTTGTACCCCATTCTCATTACATAAATGCGTAAACTAATAGCACTACTGTGCAATGCCTGAAATATCTGGCGTTGATCTTTTTAAATTTGCATTCTAGTGTATTATGATCAAATGTTGACGCTGGGTGTCTGACTGGAGAAGACTATATTTGGAGTTCTTCCCGCGTTGTAAACGTACATAGTAAATTCCATCGACTACTTCCCTATATAGTCAGGCTTTTGTCTCATACGGGTATGTAGAGGCCCAATTTTTATAGGTCTTTCATTAAGAACTAATGTGTGTTCGTTCCCACAGAAGAAATTGCAAAACATGTTTAAGTACATAATTGAGGAGAGCAATGTCACGCATTTTTGGTGACATACAGCAGATATTAGGTTACCCATTTCTGTTAATAGATTCCTTACAATTTGGAGTTTGACACCTGACTCCTGGTTTCAATGTGTCAAAGACGAGGAAACATAAAGTACTGTAACAAATATAATATAATTATAATTAAGCAGAATTAAGTACTGAAGAAGGATTTTACTTGTAATTTATTAGACGTCACTAACGTGGATGCTAATAATTCTATGTTGCCTTCACGTTTAATAAACAACCAATGACATTAAAACACAGCTATACCAGATTCATTTAATAATGATATATTGTTTCTTACATATCCCTTTGGGAACTAGTGTTTTAAATTTTGCTGGAAATGAGCCTTGTGACTAAAAAATATGGAATTTATGCACATCTTTAACAAAAGGCGTTTTATTCTATTTTTGACTTCATGATGACATCACAATATTTTGTGTTATTCTAGAACAGTGACGTCTATCGAATTGCATTATACATCAGTGCGCTTAATTTACTTCAATTTACTTAATCTTTTGCGCTGAAGACATTGTGCACCAATGCGTTCGCTGTGAGTTCAAGTCCAGCTCTTTCTGGTTTCCTCTCCGGCCTTACGTGGGAAGGTCTTGCAGAAACCTGCGGATGGTCGTGGGGTTTCCCCGGGATCTGCGAGGTTTCCTCCCACTTAATGCTGGCCGCCGTCGTATAAGTGAAATAATATTGAGTACAGAGTAAAACACCAATCAAATAAATAAATAAATAAATGAAGACATTGTGTTAGGGGTTGCGTATTTGTTGCTATTTAAAATAAACATTAGACTCTGTAACTGAGGTAAATTGACAAGAGGCCGTATTTCGCCGGTTAGGTGTGATGCTTTCCCAACTATAACATTGTGCTGGCTGTTCTGGTTTTACACTCTATGCTATAGTCCTTTATATTGTTCTATTGGATTCAGAGCCCGAATAAGACTACAGCATAGAGATTAAAACCATATCAATGACGAAAATGTGATAGTTAACAAATAGCCACACGTCTTCTTGGTAAAATACCTATCTCCTGGCAGTCCATATCAGGTAAGATTTTATTTCAGTCACCCATGCAGATGCCCCAAAATGGCACCACACCTCCAACCCTCCTCCAGCACCATGGCGGTGTAAATTATTATAATACTGTCTGCAAGATTGTTTTGAGAGAAAGCATAATTTTTTTCCTTCTAATGAAACAATGAGACATATTCAGTTGTCATTTGTCCCCCTCTCACGAGTAGATTTTTTTCGCCGATAACATATGGCAATTGGTTTGGAGGAAAGGGAAGCAATTAACGATTGCATGGTTTATTTTAGTTTGAAATATAAGTGTATAATATCTGTCATATGCAAAAGCGCATACCTCATTAAGTTCACCTCCTTAACGCAGGCGAAACTTAGATGCACTGAAATTGATGTATATAATATGCAAAGCCTCTTTAATGAGAACATGAATGCATTGGACTGAAATTAGCCCATGACGTTTACCAGAGAAGCTTTATTAGTTCTACCTATACTGATTATATAACCAGAGTAAACCTTTAATACAAGCAGTACTTTAAATTTGAAGTACGTAAAATTTTCATTAATTATGTTTTAAGACAATTTAAACAAATAATTTGTACTAAACATATTTTGTGTTCCCTATCTTAAATAACACCAATGTTTCTATAGCGAGATTTCGCAACTGATATCATAAAAGACTACAGCTTTGAGAGGAAATTTATAATGGACAAACGGACCCTGGTAACCGATAAATTCCGGCGTCTTGTCAATTTACTTCAGTTAACGTTTTGTTCAGTTGTTCATGTAAATGTTTAAAAAAATACAAGCCCTTTGCTATGGGCAGAATTAGCGAAAACATGCTGTGACATTAATTCCAATTTATTAGATGTTACTGGTTTAGAATTATTAAAGATATACATTCAACATTTAGATACAAACAAAATTTTTATCACGAGAGGTCAAAAGTCTGCCGTTTGCCATAAATACAAAAATAATAAATTTTCCCTCTGTATTAAAAACGACTTGAGGATTTCACAGACCATCCTTTCTTGCTGGGAGTCACGTGTGTATGTATCATTCATTTTTGCCAATAAATTAAATTTGTAGGAAAAAAACACTACATAAGATGATACGAATATGGTAGATGTGTTCATTTAAAGCATAATGCGGTTTTCTAAACTATCAGGGATTTTACCGTCGAATGCTCGTGTCATATGAATACTCAAGAGGTGAACTTGAGGTCGGGAGCATATAGTACACCTGGTCAACATATTTAAATATATACGCATACACGTGTATATGCTTTGGAGAATGATTTTGTTTTAACTTTCCTTTTACACATGGTCAATTCCATTCCTAGTGGATGTACCCATTTTATGAGGGACATACGATTGTAGATTGCAATGTGTGACCAAATATATGCTTTTCTAAAACATCAGCCAAATGATTGAAATTATAGTTCTCGAAACAGTTGTGTAACATGCGAAACTATATGTTAAAAAAACGACTAAGGCATTTCATGTACCATCTGTGCACTGTCTATTGTACATGTTTGGATAGACGTGTACATGTATCATATCTGTTTTCATTGCTTCTAAATTAGTTTCAAGAAAGACTGAAACGCCGTGAGTACCCTAACTGAGATAAACTGACAAGAGGACGTATTTCACCGGTTGCGTGTATCCGTTTGTCTGCTTGCAATGAAACACTATGATCGTTTCAAGACGTCATGCTAGAGATTATACACGTAATTTTTTGGGGGGGGGGGAGGGCTCATTATAATTGTTAATCAAAATTGATACAAGCAAGTAATTTAACAATGTTCTGGTGTTATTTGAGTTTCAGATATTCTGAGTATAGCATTGATTCTAGCGCTGTAAATGAGACCTTTCCGAGTTTCGAGCCAGCGATCTCAGAGATGACCCTAATTCAACAGCAATCCATGTCAACGGTTAATAAATATTCGGTCAACATGACAGGCATGCAACTAAAAAGACGCTTTACTTGTAAAATTGCAAGGCAGTGGACTAGAGGTAATACAGTACTAGATGCATGACAGACATGCAACAAACCAAACGCTTCAGTTGTAAAATTGCAAGGCAGTGGACTAGAGGTAATACAGTACTAGATGCATGACAGACATGCAACAAACCAAACGCTTCAGTTGTAAAATTGCAAGGTTGTGGACTAGAGGTAATACAGTACTAGATGCATGGCGGACATGCAACAAACCAAACACTTCAGTTGTAAAATTGCAAGGTTGTGGACTAGAGGTAATACAGTACTAGATGCATGACTAGACATACAACACACCAAACGATTCAGTTGTAAAATTGCAAGGCAGTGGACTAGAGGTAATAGAGTACTAGGTGCATGGCGGACATGCAACAAACCAAACGCTTCAGTTGGAAAATTGCAAGGCAGTGGACTAAAGGTAATAGAGTACTAGATGCACGAAAGACATGGAACAAACCAAACGCTTCAGTTTTAAAATTGCAAGGCAGTGGACTAGTGGTAATAGAGTACTAGATGCATGACAAACATACAACACACCAAACGATTCTGTTGTAAAATTGCAAGGCAGTGGACTAGAGGTAATACAATACTAGATGTTCATCTAACCACCACCCCCTGTCAACATTTATTTCCATGCAATTAAGACAAATTACCGATGTACATATTAATTGGTGACCTCGTTAACAACGGGATATGTTCTGAGGACAAATATACTCTTACATGTAGTAATTTATCAGGCGTGAAACCACAGTGAGAATACCTGATCAGTGTACCCAGGGAAGGGGAAATCGTGAAAACTTTTTGCAATGGGACAGTGTTTAAAAATTTCAATTTGCCCGAGTAAGAAAACGTGACGACAAGAGATTATTTACAGACTGATCATCCATAAAGGGATTGAGAAACTCTTTCTGAGCAAATGTAAATAGCTAGTTAGTTTTTGCTATACCGAAATGGAATTTAAAGCCGCATTGCTATGGAAGGAATATATGGATGGGACATATGGAAGGGGCCTATGGATGGGGCCTATGGAAAGGACATATGGAAGGGACATGTGGAAGGGAGCTATGGAAGGGAGCTATGGAAGGGGCCTGTGGAAGGGGCCTATGGATGGACATATGGATGGAGCATATGGAAGGGGCCTATGGAGGTACCTATGGAAGGGCCTATCGAAGGGGCCTATAGAAATTACCCTCGCAGAAATGTTAGCTTGTTTTTTGCTTCGGTGCAAAGAAAATGGCAGCTCGGTCAATGACGATCACACTCTAACTCAAAGTTCAGATGCATGGGTGGCGGGGTGGATGGGTGGGTGGGAACGCTTGACGTGAAAACAAACACTCATTGAGAGTGAATCCTGATTCATCACCTCATTTGCCCAGTGTTCATCTACACCTCCATTTCCTAAGAAACACACAAACAAATTTATACGTTGAATGAAACTTCGAAGCCTCTGCTCTGGTATAAAATGATACCACGTAATGGGCAGAAGAGGCACAAAAGGACAGCTCCAAACGGCAAAAGAAAATGTAACAGAAAAAGGAATGGTGTTATATTGCCGAAAGTATTAATAGTGGACTGTAGCTTGTGGCCTGCAAGTGACCGACCGACACATAACCATAGAGGTTATGACTCGGTTCATACAAAATTGTACAGATCGTCAGGTGCAATAAGACATAGACTCCCATCCGAGAAAGAAATCCTGTAAATGGGAAAAAGACTGATGACAAACTAGTCAACTTAGTACTGAAGTTTTTTCATACACAAAAAGGCAGCATAAGATTTTCCATTACATGCTAAAGTGAATTTTAACCCAGACCTTACTTCGTATTGTTTGTTTTACAGTTACAATCCAAAAATAGGACAACACAGAATGTAGTTTTAAGGCTATAATCTTTTAATCCTGTTAATCAGATAATACTGATGGTATTTAATGGGCATATTGTGTTATTAGTCCTCCTTTGCAATGAATGAAAATAAATGTCCGATCCAGGTTTATACTTAAACGGTATTAATTTCTTAAAATGAGAGTTTCATTCATTTTACTTGGACATTGTATTTATTCATTTATTTGATTGGTGTTTTACGTCGTACTCAAGAATAGTTCACTTATACGACGGCAGCCAGCATTATGGCCTGAGGGAACCGCGCAGAGCCCAGGGGAAACCCACGACCATCCGCAGGTTGCTGGCAGACCTTCCCACGTACGGTCGAAGCCAGCATGAGATGTGGACAATTGTAAAACAGTGTATTCATCTTGGGAGATGTCCCGGCTTCGTCTTGCATTTTGATCACATTGTCAGTCAGGTTAAACCGTTCATTTATTCAAACAGTAATTGTTATCGAGTCATCTATGCATGAGATGTTCTGACGTTGGGTATAGTTGCACAAAAATGTAGGTATGCAATATATGCAAATATATACAAACCTTGGCCAGGTGACAGATGATCTAACACTTGCACATATTGAATCAGTTGGATTATCAACCCAACCTATCGTAGCAGAGACAGTTAATGAATTGAGTCACTGAATTTTATAGGTTTTCTAACGTGTATTGTTTCCTTGCGATAATAAGTATAGTAACGCAATGAAATCACGTGGGAAAGTTCGTCAGTAATTTGCCAAAGTCTGGTTGTCGATCTCGTGAGCTCAAGCTTCCCACTCGCATGATCGGCATTGTATACAACGTGATAAACTCTTGAATGAAGCGTTAAATAAGTATCAAATGAGATCAGGAAAGATGTGTATGGTTTGATTGAAATTTTGACTTATGTAATGACTGATATGATGAGCGGAGTTTTGAGTGATGAATCGCTTATTTTTAAAACCTGCACATATTATAACAAAGCTTCACGGTGAGCGCTTTTGTTAGTGTTGTAGATTGGCTGACGTGATTTCCATATTTCTGAATGAACAGCTGTGTGCAACTGACCGTGAACTCTAATTTTGTGTCAGTCCTGCGTCTCATGAAGCTAGCCATGTGTGACACGTTCAGGTTGACCATATCCGTGTGCCTATACATTGATTACACCACAATCGTCATTCTCTGACATATGGAGGCAACTTAAGCCCGATATTGTCGTTCTTTGTACTACGTTTTTACGTACACCCGTATTAAAGAGCTAGGGGGCCTACCTGGCTCAGAGGCTTAATTAAAGGTGAAAACATTTGATAAAATGATGCAAAAAATGCATAAGACTTTAAAAAGTTTTACGCAAATGTTGTCTCCACTACTTCGACGATTGTTTCTTAAGGAGAAAAGGACATTTGAAATTAGGTTTTGTGTATATTTATATCCACGTAATGGTATATATCGAGAGTCAAGCATATATATGTACGTCTGACTGAGGACATGTCGAATACATTTATTTCACTGTGAGGTAGTTGTTTATATCTTAACATAGGTGTTACAAGCCGTAGAAAATTTCTTTTGTAATTTGCTAAAGGTCGGTGGTTTCCTCGGGTCATTACACAATGCAATGTACGCATAAAACTGACATCGAATAGGCAAATAAAGGAAAGGCATGTTGACGTTAAGACCTTTTACGAGTCTTGAAGACACCTGCCGCCAACTTGACAATTTAATGTCTGGTTCGTTGTAATAGTGGTTACTATATAATCACAATCTCCGGCTACGGTCCATGAGACAATGGATGCAATGTACCCTTCCGCATACGATCGACTTCATTCATGCTAAGGAGGAGTAAGACTTTAAAGGGTGAGGGAATTAGCACGCTAGTGCGGCGTAATGACCCAGCGTCTCTTAGCGATGTGGTCACTGTGAGTTCAAATCCAGCTCTTCCTGGCTTCCTTTTTGGCCATACGTGGGAAGGTCTGTCAGCAACTTGTGGATATTCGTGGGTTCCCCCGGGGTCTGACACGCACCACAATGCCGGCCGCCGTCGTACAAGTGATATATTCTTGAGTACGTAGTAAAACGCAAATCAAATAACATTAATACCATTCATACTGAAAGCGTTACATAACACCATAGACCATATCAGATGTAAAATACAAGTCAAAGAACGCTCAATACAGTTCGACAGATATTCACTTCCACGACTTTCCGTTCTACTTATTTTTAGTTCAAACAAATGTTCAATGACTAATTTGTCGTATAGCAATCAAAATAACCGTTTCTCCACATATCCACTCGAGCGAAAACAAAATGCATATTTTTAAGGACAGGCTATTCTTTTTTCCCATTAATTGCTGTACTTTTACCTAATTCGCCTAAAAACCAATCATGTTTGTCATTCATTAGACCAAGGCTTGGAGTGGGACGTTATACGACTGAGGGCTGCGCGTTTCTAATTCGGGATAATTGCCGTGAATCAAGGAGTGGGGGTGTCCTCTCTGACCCAAACGTGACTACCTAACATTGTTTTAGAACATTATTTTTGGCCAGCATTATGGTATCTGGTCAGTATATATAAGAGTCTCCTAGCAAACTTTAGTCAGTCCTGGCAACAACGATACACTAACCACTAGGGATCAAATTTGAACGGGGACCATATTCTATCTACAGGTAAGCTCATGTTCTACATTCTGGAGCAGGATGTTAGGTAACCTCAACGCATGATGCCGTACCTACCATAGTGCTATTATTTGGTTTTAATTCCATACCAAGTTTTAATTATTAGAGCACCATTTATTTCCATGAATAATCGCGTGAATGTTCTTGGAACTTCAAGTTTTTGCCGCACTCTGTGGTGGTGTCCAGCTTGATTTTGTGAACAGCATATCTAATTACTGGCATGTGCGCGATGTGCTTGACAGCTCAGCAAAGAACGGATGACTTGCAAGCATGAACTCGCTGGAAATATCAGGCTTTAAGAACGTCTCATTAAACTCCTAAGGTGTGAGCTCACGACAATACGAGTGTTATATACTGACGAAGAAGACGCATGTAGGAAAATGTTTAATGCATTTAATAACAGTCTACTTATGCTAATTAAAACAAATCATGCGTACCTAATGCTAAGGTAGTTCAAATAGTCTGATATTGCAAAGGCGCTATCTCACATAAGGTATAAAAGCTTGAGGCTCCGTATATATTGCAGATATCACGATGACCGCCATGTTGTTACCACCTGTAACCGCGAAGGATGTTTAACACTGGTTTCATAATACACCAGATTATCCTTAATACATTTTCCCTTTCATTTCCAGCCATGTCGTCGAAACTGATTTGCGCTCTACTGATCACTGTCACCTACGTCCAAGCTGCTTCTGTCGTCAAAAGACGTAAGTTCTTTCCAGTATTACTACATATCACTACCGGTACTAAAAATGTTCCCTAAAAGGGCATTGTGTACCGCCTAGCGCTTGTATGAATCTGGCGTTGAGTACAGCAACCCGAATTACCATTATTTCACATGTTTCACGATCAAAAGATGAATAGATTATGATGCAGTTGCTGTAAGTTCTAGTGCAACTCATGTTTGCCTCCAATCCAGTCAAACAGGTAAAGGTCTGCCACCCTCCTATGGGTGGTAGTTGGTTTCTTTCCACCATAATGCTGGCGTAAGTGATCCATAGGCTGAAAACACAGAGGAATGAAACAAAACATATTTAATAAATAAATAATTTAATTAAATTTTATATGTAAGTGATCATAGGTGAAAAAAGAGGAATGAAAGAAAATATTTTAATATCAAATATCACAGCGATTTGCCTAAGGGATTGCGCGTGAACTGTATTCATAACCCTCAAATACCTCATCTCTGTTACGACCTTCATGGTTGTGGGGAAAATTTGTCAGCTCGTCCATATCAATGTATGCGTACCTTTCAAGATTAGACGTTCCATAGAAATATATAGTGGGTTTAGGTTGTTTCTCATTTTATGAATCACAGACAAAGTAAAATCATTTTATTCTTTGACTTATTATGCGATGTGATTAGGTTGCATTTGCACGTGGCGTTTAACACGGGATTGTGGTTTATTCATTTGTTAAGGAAAATGATTGAACAATATTCTTTTTACTTCCTGGCGTACTTGAAAAACATAAAAATGACTAGAGTATTTATAAGTAAACCTTGATTGGGTTGGTGCCATTCACATGTACATGTAGCCAGACGTACAGGTGAGTAGTCCTGTAGGCAAGTTCAGCTCATGCTGGTTTCCTCTCTGGTACAACTTGGGAAGGTCTGCCCGGTTTCCCGCAACCAATGGAGGTGGCCGTCATAAGTGGAACGTCGCATAAATATGGCGTAAAGCATCAGTCAGTTAAATAAATGTCAGAATATAATGTTTTGTTTTTTGCCTTCACAGAGGTTGGGCCCCTCATTCCTCCACTGAGTAACGAGGACCCCATGGAGCCCGCCGAATTGGGAGACAGGGGGGTTACACTCCAAACCATGCCAAACTTACCCTTAGGGGCTCAGGCAATCGCTATGAGAGCACTGATGCGCAACCAAGCAAGCGCAACCCCCAACCCTCTGGAGGATTTTGGCGAGCCTTCCGAGTTCGGAGATGGTGGCGTAACTTATCCCAACCAAGCTGCCGTTCAAACGCCGCTTCAAACTGCCGGCCGACTACCACCGGGGGGCTTATCCATGGAGTTCAGGATGATGCTGGAGGCCTTCTTGGCGTCGATGCAAGCACAACAAACGCCCGCTGGAGCAGCAATGCCGCCCTCAGGAGGCGCCCAACAGGCCCGCACTCCTGTCATCGACACCCCCCCGGCTAATCCAGCTCCAGTTAATCCATCAGCTCCTGTCCCACCGGCTGATACAGCCCCTCAAGGAACCCCAGCTGCCACTGGGCCAGGGAATCCTGTTCCAAACCCTGGTCAGCCTTCAGTCTTCGTAGTTCCAGGACAGCCGTTCTCTGCAACCGTCTAAACCATGGTGGACATATATGTAGTATATCAAACAAAATTCAACAGTTTTATATCGCTATAGACGGTGATGGATGTTACGGTATCGCCTGACCGTCGTACTGCGTGCTGAACCAAAGCAGCCCCAGGGGTGGACCGCGGGGTTTTAAGGCCAGTGACGACGACCTGGGAATCAACATACCCACCACGAGAACCACATAAATAAGAATAAGCCAGAAAGCTGTTACGGCTTATGTGTTTTTTTTACTAATGTGAAACTTGGGCACTTACTATATTGTAAAGATCTCAAAAATGGTCTCCTGTAATACCTACGTGCTTTCGTGTCCCCGTCTTACCCATTTAGGCAATCGTACCGTTTCGTGTTTTTAATCCCTGGCTGAGTGCAATCGCCACTCGTATTTCAACGTGTTTTTTTATTTCGCCAGATAAAGAAATAAAGAAGAAAATGTTCCACTTGTTAGTTCAATGTCTGATTTTCTTTTTTCAATAATAAAGATGTAAAACCTATCATTGCTTGACTACAGCATTAAAATCAAATACATAAACACGGACCGGTACATCAGGACATCGTGCCCAAAAGTCAAAGGATGTGTCTCATGAGATTATCCGACCAATTTTTGGTTTTCTTGACAGTGTAGTGTGAGCAAAACTATTGCCATCAAATCATTGTTTCACTCGTGACGTAGCTTGTGTATATTTTAACACCACCGGTGCTAATGTCGTCATGATCATATACGGAACATGACTACGACCGATATGACAAGAGAAGTATTTATCACAGTCTTACAAACGACAGTATCTATGCTGGAAGTTCTGTCTGTTTCTAATGTGCATGTTTAACTTATGCACTGATTGGTCACATTAATCGACACTCCAGAGATATTCAACTCCAATGGTGATAGCTGTTCATGACAATAGAGTGCAGCGAGTGCTAAATTATACCACTCCACCGTGTTTTGTCAATGGGGGCCTAGTTGTTAGCGTGCTAACGCAACACCATGGCTGTCACCAATACGGTATCTCACCTGCGGTAGGTACTAGGCAAAGTCTCGCAGCAACCTGCGAATGGTCGTGGATTTCCCCGGGGCCCCGCCTGCCAGGTTTCCTTTCAGCATAATGCTTGTCGTTGTTGTATAAGTTAAATATTCTTGAGTACGGTGTAAAAAACCTAATAAATAATGAATGTTGGTGAAAGATAACTAGCCTTCGGCTAACGTTGGACTTAGTAGTCAAGCGTTTATTTGTCCCCAAGGTCGAATGAACAATGAGAGATAAGGAATTCCCTGTCCGTTGCCGTGAGTGAACCCGAGCATTGCGTCTCCTGGAGAATGAATTACAAGCGTTCTAAAAGCTCGGATACAATCCTTTCTCGCAAATTAACCCAGTATGGGTTACAAGACACTTTGGGTATCCTTGAAATGCAAAATCAAGCTTTTCGGCGTGAATTTTCTCAAAATTCTAGGCCTAACATTTGAACGCTAGCCCCAGTATTCAAAGGCAAAGAAAATACTAACGTGAAGTATATCTATTTTCAAAGACCATAAAACACTGTCCATAAAACTAGTTTGTTTTGCATTTTGAGGTTTTCTTCAAATGCATTAAAATGCAATCGGGACATTGGAATCTGTGGTGGCCTTTTCAGACCAGTGACGTCATATCACGGTTCTGCTCTGCTGAACACACAAGAAACGATACATTTTATCATTCAGACACCATATGCAAGTAGATCTAGGAATTCATTCGCCGAATTGACCTTACTCGAACCAATTTACTCGGTTAGAAAAATTGTAAAAAATATGTTTAAACCACTTTTCACTGACGTAGGAAAGAGGCAATATATGTTCCAGGCGACTGAGTGAAATGAGTATTCAAACCGTGAACCATGCCAGAATATAAATTGTCGATAATAAAATGTTTGTGTCAGTTGCGCTTTGATTCTAACTGTTTATACGTCCAGTGCGGCGATCTAATTCAACACGATGAATATACTGCTATAGCCTCGGATTAAGCGGATTTTGACACAGTCATGAAGCAGTAGTTTAGTAAGTCCAGTGATGACGTCATTTCTGACGAATTTTGACCATTTACGGGAAACAGGCATAAAACAGAGTGGTTATAAGAAATATGAATATTTCCACCAATTTTTTTGTCCATTTCCCTTGAAACCATAATCTTTGTTTTAGCGTTCCTTTTAATATAATTAAAGACGTACAACACAGCGAGTAAAACCATAGCACCGACAACGGTGTGACAGGTGGCAAATGATCACACCTTACCGGTGAAATACAGCCTCTTGTCAGTTTTCCTCAGTCAGGATTTTATTCTAACTGTTCACGTAAATGCAAAATAGTAGCAATTTACACACATCCTCATAACCATTTTGGCTTTGCCTGCATAGAAACGACAGAGAACCCAGGAGAAATCAACGATGTGAAAGGGCTGGCGATTTCCAACATTGCTGCACCCCAATTAACCTGTCAATCAGTTGTTCCCTGAAGACACATGCAGGGTCTTACGCGTTGACATGTTTAAAGCTTTTTCAAAATTAAACACATGTTTATATCTGACTTAGCTGGCAAGCCACAGGCCTCGTACGGGGACATAGTTCTCGTAATGTGCGAAATCCCGTTTATCAACGTGGATTTAAATCAAAACGATAGGACTCACACGTGAACACTAGTCTATCCGATAGCCTGCAAATCTCGCTCTAAAGCGTGATTTCGCCGCGCATAACTGACAGGCCTGGAATAAAGAAAGCTATCAGAAATGACCGTATATACTTAAAACACCTGTTAATCAAGCGCACCGTACCGTAGAGGAGTGGCATATCACCGATCACCTGTAATTAGGCACCTGTTTTTATATACCCTTTTAAATTTTATCGTTTGGGTCTGTTGTAATTTGTAGCGACTAATGAGAGCATGCAAGTGAACCATATATGAGGATGTCATTACAGACAGATTCATGCACTTTGTGTAGCCGGTGGGCTTGATCGCGTCGAAAATATCGTCATAGAGTTTGCCCATCCTGCGACCTTGCCAGCTGAGGACTTAATTTAACAACCCTTTTGCACTGTAATTTACCCTAAGGTCACGAAAAGGTTGTATAAGCGTTTTATATTTTCGGTATCATGGATGGGGAAATCAGAAAAATCTCAACCGAATAAATCCAGCAACTATCCAACCGAATCGGAATTTAAAGAAAATTTTTTACTTTCTTTTTTTTACATTTTGTTTTACATTTTTGATATTAGATTTATTAGTGTTTAACTCCTTACCGAAAAAAATAGAGCTTAAGGCATGTCGGTTAGTATTATGGGCTGAGTCAAACTCAAGGGGAAAAGTCGATGGAATGGTTGATCGACAATGAGCTCACTAGTCAATCAATCTATCAATCTACAATGCACACATCATACACAATCAATGTATGCTTGGTATTACTAATTTTGCCGTCAAATATAGCACTGAGGGGCATCCGTGTTCGATTGGAAAGCACAATCACCTAGTAACCTCTCATCTATGCAGTCGTTGTGAGTTCAAATCTCGCTCATGCTGGCTTCTTCTCCGGTCGGATGTGGAGAGATCTACCAGTAACCTGCGGACGGTCGTAGGCTTCCCGCGCGGTCTACTCGGTTTTCCATACCATAACGGTGTCTGTTGTCGTATAAATGAAATATCCCTGAGAGATTGACACCAATCAAGTAAGTAAATAAATAAATACACCAATCTTACGTGTCGTATTTAAAGACATATTTGTAGGGGTCTCCGTGGCTCAGCTGGTTAGCGAGCTAGCACAGCGTAATGACCCAGAAGCCTCTCACTAGTGCGGCTGCTGTGAGTTCAAGTCCAACTCACGCTGGCTGTGTGAAGGTCTGCCACCTAACTATGGATGGTTGTGGGGTTTCCCCCGGACTCTGCCGGTTTCCACCCACCATAATGCTGGCCGCCGTCGTATAAGTGAAATATACTTGAGTGCGGCGTAAAACACCAACCAATTAAATAAATCATAGACATATTCAGGCTGACTGGTGGTCGCTCGTTGGCCAACGGTGATAATGTATCCTTCTGTGAAGGTTGGTTAATGAAGACACGGTTTTGAACCCAATCCTATTTTAGATCAAAGTAAAAAAATATCTAAGACAAGTATCTTAACCAAGCGGCACCAACCCTTCCCTCAGATACTATGGCACTTGGTTTACAATGGTTGCTAGCTCTAAACTAAAACCTGTTTCCCTAAGCGTGTCGCGTAAATATCCAGATCTCGGTAAAATCACTCGTCTGTGCCTTCAGTTTGGGAGTTAGCAGAGGTTTAACGTACGAAAGGTTTAACACACTAAACATGCAAAACCACGTGGGAAAACTCTAAAATGGTGATTCTTATGTGCTGCACCCGTCCACAGCCCCCTAGCATTGGGGTTGCCCCAAAACTAATTTTATCGGTCACGATTACGAAGATGAAACTTTATACATTCCTCATGACAACCTGATCATTAAAAACCGATTCTTAAATTCCCAGGGCATGCCTTAATCCACCTAAGAACGACCTAGTTAACGTTAATTATGATTTTTATCGGTCATATTGCGTACGAGGAAATGTAAATTTATACAGCAAGATACCTTAAGATATGGTATTTACAAAACGGTAATTCTTAGGTTCCAACTCCATGTTTCTTAATGTGTTCAATCCTTTGTTATGATTGGTTTATCAATAGATCAGATGTAATGAAATGGCCCAAATTATTTTCAGTAAAGGAATAAATCGCTTATTTCACAATAAAACACTTGGGTACATGCTTGCAAGTCACTTCACCAATACAAAATCTAAACAGCAAAAATTAGAAGGAAATATCACCTCTGTCTTGTCTGGAAAGTGATGACTTCCGAGTCGTGCTACTCCTTAGGCTGGGTTTATTTGTTTTACCTGGAATTAAGATAGACTACCTCCTCTACCTTAATCCCAGGTTTTGCCTTCTCTCAAAATGATTCTTTCATGCACAGAACCAATTAAAAACGGGTCAAAGATCAATATTTGGGCTCAGTTGCCTTAAAACAAGGGAATCGGTCACGACTGACTACCAGGATGAAACTTATTTGATGCATTCCTCATCACAGCCTGATCCCTTATAACCAATTCTTAAGTTTCCAGCCCATGGACTAATTCTCTTAAGAACGGTCTAATTAACGCAAGTTATGACTTTTATAGGTCATGCCTCGTGTGAGGAAATGAGTTAGTTATTAGGTGTGTGTACATACATTGTGTCCTCTTGTTGTAAAGTCCACATCGCCAAAGTGTAGATAACTTCTGATCCGTTCTTAGTTGTATATGTACATGCAGGGGGTTGGAATACCTTATTATAATTAGCATATCTCAATATTTCTTTTGGGAAAAAATCCCTCGTACGTGACATCACCGATCAAATCTATAATTAGCGTTAATTAGGCCGTTCTTGAATGGCTTAGTCTGGGCTGGGGACTTAAGAATTGGGTTTTAGTGATCTGGTTGTTATGAGAAATGTGTGAAATAAGTTTCATCCTCGTACTCAGTCGTGACCGATACCCATGTTTTCAGGTAATGTAACCCTAAGTATTGACCTTTGACCCGTTCTTAAATGGGTTTGATCATGGAGTTGGAGCTTATAAATCAGCATTTTATAATTAGCATTTCTTAGGTATCTTTTGGTATAAAGATACGCGATATGACCGATAGAAGTCATAATTAGCGTTAATTAGATCGTTTTTAAGTGGATTAGTGCAAGGGCTGGAAACCTAAGAATTGGCTTTTAATGACCAGGTTGTCTTGAAGAATATATAACATGAGTTTCACTCTCATACTTAATCATGACCGATTAAATTTGTTTTGGGGCACTTTCAACCAACATGCTAGGGGGCTGTGGACGGTTGCAGCACTAAGAATCACCATTTTAGAGTTTTCCCCATTGTTTTGCATGTTCGATGTGTCAAAGGTTTCGTATGCGACCTGATGGATAAACCTCTGCTAGCTCCCAGACGAGGTGACACGTGACATGACAACACCCTGTCATTGATATGTGGTTCATGAGCTCGTTTTCGACACCAAGAGCTCAATACTTCAGTAACATCATAATTATTCAAAAACAAGTGTGTAATTTTTGACAAAGGACCACAGAAGTTAAATGTTATACATCTTAACTTCTGTTAACTTCTGTCAACGAATTTATAATGCTATTGCACATTAAGCACAGCAAAATGGCAGAAACATTCAGCATAGCAAGATGGCACAAACATTAAGCGTAGAAAGATGGTAGAAACGTAAAGCATAGCAACATGGCAGAAACACTAAGCATGTCAAGATGGCAGAAACGTTAAGCATGGCATCATGGCAGAAACATTAAGCATAGCAAGGTGGCAGAAACATTAAGCATAGAAAGATGGTAGAAACGTTAAGCATAGCAAGGTGGCAGAAACGTTGAGCATAGCAACATGGCAGAAACACTACGCATATCAAGATGGCAGAAACGTTAAGCATAGCAACATGGCAGAATCATTAAGCATAGAAAGATGGCAGAAACGTTAAGCATAGCAACATGGCAGAAACGTTAAACATAGCAACATGGCAGAAACACTACGCATATCAAGATGGCAGAAACGTTAAGCATAGCAACATGGCAGAAACATTAAGCATAGAAAGATGGCAGAAACGTTGAGCATAGCAACATGGCAGAAACACTAGCAGTATAGTATGACTGGTTTTTCAGAGTATAGGCGTCAAGTTACACCCAAAATTAATATGTTAATTAAACAGCAAGTCTGTTTAAAATATTAATGTTTAGATTCTACTACTGCAGCTGATGGTTCTGCTAAATGTAACTCACCTACTGCTATTCTATTAATTCGACATACAGATTCTATTACACTTAACGTTGACATTACGTTAAACATGACAGAATATTGTGGTATGATAACAGAATACATTTTCTCATCTCATCAGACAACAGACTTTCCGGCCGTAAGTAGGAAGGTCTGACAGCAAGCTGCGGATGGTCGTGGGTATCCCCCGGGCTCTGCCCGGTTTCCACCCACCATAATGCTGGCCGCCGTCGTATAAGTGAAAAACATCAATCAAATAAAATAAATAAATAACAACAAACTTTCTCTTAAAATTAACATGTTTATTTTTTCAGCGTAGAAGAATTCGTCAATTCGAGACAAACCTCTGCCACAACTAAATGTACAAAACCACATAATGAGTTGAAACAAAAGGACAATGCTTGCTTTAAAAATGTTCACAGATTTGGTTCTGAATGGTCAGCAAAATTTAAAAAAGTGGTCCAAGGTCATTCAAAATTTTATCCAAATCTTTGCACATGTCTTTGATGACAGACAGACAGACAAGCAAACAAACGCGGGCAGAAAACATATAGTGGTGGATGTCATGCTCTAAGTAAAAAACGATGAAAAGAAAAAAAACCAGTTGATTAGTCACAACTTTTGATTATAACATTAACATTTGAGTTGGTGATTATAATCGAAAGATGGTATACCACATAAAGGTCACGATGACATTCGCTTTTTTGGGCTATAAAACGGATTTATTATGAGTGTTAAAGTAGATGTTTTGACACATTCACGAAATGTTCACTTCGGAATGAGCCTATACTTGTTTTTACATCATGTTGTTTACGGTAACATGTATATAAATGACTGACATTTTGGATAAACGTACATTTCTCAATTTTTCCTCCGAGAGACTCACAGACTTTTACTCAGGTTGGTACTTTATTCCTTAAATTCTTCATTATTATTTATTCTCAAACTTCATGTTTACTATTTTCAGACTTCTAGGAATTTTACCAGCTTCTTACACTTATAAGCATAACATAAGTGTAACCGACGTAGTATAAATAAATAATTTTTTGGTTCGATATTTAACAACAATTATATAAATAAAACTCATTGCTCTAGGATAGAAAATGCTGGGACCATCAACGATGTCCTTCTATTGAAAGGAAACAGATCACTGGTGATTCATTTCAAGAAAATATAATCCCAGCAGTTTTAAGCCATGTTGGGACTGCTGTTTCCTTCCTTAAGTGGTAATTCAAAAGTTACTAGAAGGTAACTGGTAGAAGGTAATTTTTTTATATTAAACATTACTTATTTTAAAAAAAGACAACAAATGATGTGTTTTCGGAAGAGGGATGGAAACAGAACTAAGTGTCATGGCTATTTTTTTCTTTTTTTTTGAACGTCTATAAATCAATTTATAATCTTGAATCTTGAATTAGGTCATTAGATACGCCATGTTACAGAAACGTCAATTGTGTCTTACGTCCACAAGATTAAAGGGCAAAACAGGATTCTTGTGACATCAGTGGAAACAGCTGCGTTCCAGGGTTGTAGAAAAAACTCTTTCCTGATTAGTTAAAATTGATAACATCGTGACGGTTTCGATTTTCTCAATGTGCGCTGTTAGCTTACCTTGAACTGTGGCATTTCAGTCATCACAAAATTAAAAGGTATGTTGTTCAAACTTTATTTACATACTTCATTGCTTGATATGTACATTTGGTACAGGGTTCTCTTTTCTTTTAACGCCACGTTTCACGGTCGATACTTGCATTGTATGATATAACGATGTAAATACCAGCATCAGAACATTGTCTATAATGAATAAGTTGTTAATGGTCTGGAATAGATTGCCTTCTTTCCAGTCAATATCTGCACCATTGAGGTAATGTTATTGCCGTTGCTCATTTGTCTGTCTGTCTATCTTCACAATCACCAAATAGGACAAAACTGAGTGTTTTTCTTTTACCTGCCTAACCTTGTCCCTTTCTTGAGACTTTTCATAAAGAGAGGGCGGAAGCGATGTAGTGGGGGAATTTGTATGTTTAGCCGAGGCGGAAGTTTGTACCATCAGAGTGCTTCCTAGTTGTAGCATTATCATTTTAATGCATACAGAGATAGCGTGTTATATCTGATTAACATTACAAAAAAGATTAATTCTACCCCTCATGTTTTATAGAGAATCCTACAAATATGAATCTTTAAAATATAGATGTGTTTTGTTATATTTCTTGCAGTATGGGCGTGAGACATCGGCTATTGCTCACCGTCTCTGTGTTGGTGTTGATGACACAGCTCACCAGGTCGGCAGTGAGTAAACGACGTGAGTAAACTCTCCATTTGTTCCTATAAGCATGCTATTAGTGGACATCTAAACCTAAAACATTAACTGGAATTGACCCATTGGTGTTTATGGCTATATTCAAGAATACATGTATTTCACTTATTAATGTCAATGGCGGAGGAACACGAGTACTTGGAATAAACCGCCGATCTTTGGCAATCCATTGACGAACTTTGTAAGGCACAGGCGTTCATCCACAGAGTGTGCTCTGTATACATCCCACTCTGACAAATGGCAAGTGTTTAACTCCTAACTTAATGTTAGCCCGCCCACAATATCTGTTCTTCGTTTGTTGTTACCAAAGAATGCGAGAAAATCTCGAAAATGTGCGGTCGCCATCCGGAAATTGGATTGAACCAGCGTCCCTTGTGTCATGGCCATTGACCAAAACACCTGTGTTTCCAGAACAACGGAACCTCTTGAGGAACGCGTTTGTTAGTCATCTTCCTTTCAATATCACAAGTAGAACAACTCCTTCAAAGTCGAATCATTGGAATCCATATGGATTCTATGCTGTGTCGAAAGATACCTGGTTTTCAGATATGAGTGAATAGTGACGCAAGCTGTGTTAGCCAGTGAACACTCGGTATGTGCAAAATACCTTTTCAAGCGAGTACTAATTTTCATTGTTTTTATTCATAATTTATTTGTCTGTAGTAATCAGTTACAGCCTGCTTTTTTATTATTTTCATAATTTCATTATACCATAGTTGGTTTTTTTCATTATGCCATAGTATATCATTAATTTGAACATCTGAAATGTGAAATTTAATTAACTCATTGAAGTAAAAATGAAGGTAACCTGTAGGCGTTTCTAGAGAGATTTCAAAGATTTCAAAAGTATGAAAGACAACATCATACAGAGTAAAAAAGAGTCGCGACGACAGTGTGAGAGTGGTTGGGCAGAATAGCTCTTAGCTACCGTCGTTTTGACACGTGAGCAAATGCTTGAGGAGATTAGGTCTGTCACATCCTGTTTTATTCTAAAAAATATCAAGAAGTATTGATCGATTGGTAAACTGAAGGCCTATATCCATCACATGCTACGTCAATGAATGACTACAACAACAACAGTTAAATTTTTAATAATTTCTTAACTGTAATTGTAACTGAGGAGCCTGGAGAAGACATGGGAGAGCCTGCCGAACCAGACGACATAGAATTTAAAATGCCTCCACCCATCAATACGGCAGCACCCACGGCTGCACCCGCAACCACGGCTGCACCCGCAACAACGGCTTCACCCGCACCCGCGGCTACACCTGCACCCACGGCTGCACCCGCGCCCACCACCCTCGCGCCCATATAACGACGCCATACCAGAGACAACACCGGAGAGGGCCGAAATGACGGCAAGTGGCGTCACAACTTCAACGTTTGGATGCTTTATTTGTCCTGTGCCCGAACTGAAATTAAGTAGACTATAAAAGTGCTGCTATTCCACAACAACATATATCTGTGACGAATAAAAATTTAATGAAAAGGATGATTTTTTTTACAGTTGCAGCTGTGCATATTTCTAATAATGCCAGTCGACACCCATCAATTGCAAACTATACACTAAAGGGACACAACTTTTGCAACCACTTGCTGCATGATTTGCCGATACCGGTAAATTGTAAACTATAAACTAAAGGGACATAACTTTTGCAACCACATGGAACACGGTTTATGCCTGTTACAGCAATGTATTAACCACACGACCGCTTTGATCGCTTTAATATGAATGGTGTATTCTAGGTTTCGATTAGGTTAGCAGTTTTGTCTATTTATATTTCACCTTTGTTACTGTAAATCAACAATGGGTTTTTATATTTACTATCTATTCGTACATCAGTTTTGCCAGTTAGATTTTAGAGGTTGTGTCTGCCCAATGGCGTCTCCACCTATGTGTATTTCTGATAATGGAAACGCTTAAAATTCACATTTGGGATGTGAATGTCCACATTTGGCTTGTAAAACCAGTTTTGATTGGTCAATCCACTTTGGGTTTGTACCTTCCTCTGTACCACAAGAACTCACACTGGTAAGTTATTACAGCTGTTCATTACTTACAACACAATGGTCTACCCCACACCATGCGGTAAACTTAGACTACAAAAAATCATACCCGCGAGATTCATACAGATTCAGCAGCTAATATCAAATATTACAGCATAGAAAGTAAAACCAGAACAACGACGTTAGTCTCGGCAAATGGCTACGTAAATGATATAAATGGTGAAAGTCGTCAGCTTTTATTCTCACTCTTCATACACGTGCATAAATAGTAGAAAAAATTGGTAAAAATGTGCAACGATGTTAAAATCAATACATACGGACGTCACTGGCCTAGAACATTCACAGAGTAAGTTGACATTAAAAAGGTGTAAAAATCAGTGAGAAACCAATGCTCATCTAATTGAAGAAAATTGTTACACCATATTGTGTGCACTTCTGTAAAATTACACATTCAAGCTTAGTTAATTCAATCTTTGGTTTCTTAATTTATACACACTGAAGTGTTCCGTTTATAAACACATTTGTGTTAGATTTAATAAATACGTCCTGCAAGATATTTGTTCAAGAAGACTATGTTTACTAAATAAGGAGATGTGTTTATTATAGTCCATGTTAAATATTTACATAGAAAGTGATGAATATTTTCAATAAAACAAATATAGTCCGGTAAACAGGACTTTGTATTTTTAAGTGTAACAAGCCGATAAACATGTGAAAGTATCTACTACCTAAACATGTCAAATGTTTGCAATGGTAAACGCATCTCTCTCTCTCTCTCTCTCTCTCTCTCTCTCTCTCTCTCGTTGAGTCCGCCCTCTATCTCATTCGCGCCAAAACTGACCAATGAGGCGATCCCGCGGTTTTGGCGCCTGAATTTCGTTGACATTCGCGTTGAGCTCCATTTGTCGCGCCAAAAATGAACGTTGGCTTGTAAAGTTGGTCTGCGTTGCGTCGTCCAATTAGCGAGGAGGATGAGGGAGTCGTGCTTGAAAATTGAGCAAAATAACATTGTATAGGCTAACATTGTATAGCATGGTATAGTATAACATTGTATAGTATAACATTGTATAGTATAACATTGTAACAGTGTGTATAGTATTACATTAGTACAAAAAAAAAGCAAAAAACAAAAACAAAAAAAAAATTATCACATGAGTCCATTTGACAACAGGCATTTTCCTATGTAATATTTTTTTTGCGGGACGAATATCTTCACCGACCCTGTTTGCAACCAGGGAAATCACGTGCTCTCTAGCTTCTGGATTGTCTTAAAGAATAGCTTGTCATGTCAAACGAAACTGGGTGAGCCCCATTTTCGCGCCAAAACTGATGTCACGCGCGAGAGCAGCTCTCCTTCCCCGCTCGATTATTTCGTTGAGGTCCGCGCTGCGTCGTCCAGTGAGCGAGGAGGATGAGGGAGTCTTGGTCGAGAAGGCAGCAAAATAACATTGTATAGGTTAACATTGTATAGCATTGTATAGTATAACATTGTATTGTAACAGTGTGTATAGTATTACTGACATCGATTTGACAACAGCCATATTCCTATGTAATATTTTTGCGGGACGAATTTCTTCACCCACCGTGTTTGCAACCAGGGAAATCACTTGTTCTCTAGCTTCTGGATTGTCATATAGAATAGAATTGGTCAGCCATAGTGTATTCATGCTGTATTTCGTACAGCGAATTTCAGGGGGAATAACTCTGGGTTGCTTGTTGGCACGGCTATAGACGGGGAACAGCCTTTGGCGCTGTATGGCAGATCTAAGCCCACCTGTTAAAACGGATTTATGTAAAACTGAATAAAACAATAATTATTGGACTAATCTAATCTAGGGCTAATCTTCGCCCTCTTGTCATCATGCTTGCTAGGTCATCGCCCACCGCTATTTATTTTACTCTACAACCTGTTACATTTTAACGACCCTACCATGCCTCCGTGGCGATGTTGACAGCGCATCATAACGCCTCAGGGGCCTTTCTTCAATCACTGTGAGTTCAAGTTTATATCAAACTTTGCTCGTACATGGGAAGATCTGTTAGCAACCTGCGAATGGTCGTGGGTTTCCCTTGGGCTCTGCGTGGTTTCGGAATGCTAAATGCAGTATAAGTGAAATATTTTTGAGTGGGGCGTAAAACGCAGATCAAATAAATATAGCCACCCTACATTGCAGAATCATGGCACGTGTATACGATGGTAGTATGCTCGTATAAGAGTTGGTCTGTCTTGCATAATACCACAGTTGTATCCGGAGGGCAGTATAATGGTGGAATTATTGACCATTTCCTAATGCAACAGACACACAATGTCAAATTGTCGATTGGCTTTCCTCTATATGACCGTTTGATAGCAAAATATTGTTATACCACACCAGTTTCCTCAACGAGTCCGAATGCTTTATGTACAAAAATACGCCTCGGCACAAGTCAAGCACGGGAGAGGGAATCAGTTTTAAAGGACTTCTTGTATAATATATGTCGTTGTTACATCACGAAATTTCTTGTTTTCCGTTACAGACCTTTCCGTTGAAGACCAAGTAACGCGAGACTGTACGATGTTTATTTATACATTTCATTGGTGATTTACACCGCAAAAACTGTATCACTTATTGTATAATAGTGGTTGGAAACCAGGCACACTATCCGTATCATCCGGACTTTCCCGTCCATGGGCCGGAGAGGAAGCCAACATAAACTTAACTGGAACGCATTGGTGAGAGACTCATATGTCATTCAGCCGCGCGGGAACGCCAACTTCCTCGGCCACGGAGACCCCAGACAAGGTTTTGTGGGGACAGCAAAGAAGCAGAGAGCTTGTACCCTGCACGTTGACAAAAAGAACTCTATAAGCAATATACTATCTAAGCAGATACTCACTTTTTGACGTGTTACTTACAGAAAAGCAAGTGCCGCTACAGTCAGTCGTATCAGCACTCCAGCGGGGGAAGATGCGGCATTTTGTTGGCACGAAAGATTTACAGTCATAATTGTAGCACAGGGTTCGAAGGCCTGTGGAGAAAAAAAAGTTTCATAAGAAGTTGATTTGTGATAAACGCCGTATTAAAAACGCTTTTGATTATGTAATGAGGGTTATGTTCTTAGGCAAAGGAAGGGAAAGGTTAACAAGTAAACCATCCACCTTTCATCAGATACCTGATGAACGCTCTGACGAAATGCTGTTCATATACTGGGGTGATATTGTTTCCCATAACAAAACGATATTTTTGCACCTTCAATCATGTATGTGCACTTGCCCTTTACTTTTAAAAGCGGTATATCCTGAAACATTTGAGTTCTAAAAAGTCATCAGGGAATTTTTTGGAGATGATGGGTATAAGGTGAGTGTCGGTCTGTAGTATGCTGGTGCCTGGGAGCACATGTGTCAAGATGCACTTACATGGTAAACATGCTCTACCAGTTTGATGATAGCACCTAAATCTTTCAGGGAATATCTTGGCCACAATGGGCCTGGACAGGGGTATAAGATGATTGTCGGTGTGTAGTGTGTTGGTGCCTGGGAGCACGTGTGTCAAGGTGCACTTTCATGGTAAACATGCTCTACCAGTTTGATGATGGCAGCTCAAACCGTCAGGGAATATCTGTGGGAATAAGGCGCCTTGTCACGATAACTTCAAACACGCGCTGACATGCTGTTTGGTGCAAACACCTAAAGCTGTGGGTTCTTACAGTCAGGGAGCACGAACTGATTTGTCCGTATCTTGATGCTTTAGAGGTCCCGATTGGCATAGGTCAGTACATGAAACTAAGGCCTGTTGAAGGTCACACATGCGCAATTCAGGCAGATCAGATCTAACATTTGCCTCCGAACTGAAAGGTGAAGCAGCACAGATCGGGTAATACTGCCATACAGACATTTTAAGTTTTTCGTGCACTGTAAATTTCTTCACTGTTAGTTCGCACCTAGCCAAAATATATAAAACTTTTGTCTGTTTTGGATTTAACGGGAAAACTTTTTTGCAAGTGTTACTTCCTATCCTCCTGGAGGTTATCAAAGTTACCAAAAATGCTATGATTTCACTTCTGGGAACCACACCTCAAAAACTGTGGCCATGCTAGGTTTATCTTTCGATATGTTGTGGAGAAAAGTGCAAGTTGCATGTGGTGGTATGGCATTGTACCATGTGAAAGGTAGGGGATACATATTTTTGAGGTTGAAGTTGACTACATAAATGTAAGGAACATCAATGTTCCTGAACAGGCATGACTATAATTCTAATTCTTATTCCTCAATTCATATTTGCGTCATATCCTGACATATGTTGACATGCCTATAGTGCTGCCTCACTAAAACACTCACTGCAACACAAAAAAACATGGCGCTTCTATATATATGTATATATGTATACCGACGTCAGTTAATTTAGTCCTATCCACGTCTAAAAGTCAGAACCCAGCGCTTTCAACCCTGCCCTTTTATTTGACTGATTTATTTGACTGGTGTGACTATTTGACTCACAGCGATCTCAGGGGTAAGAGGCTCCTTGGTCATTGCGCCGCGCTGGCTTTCTAACCCCCTCGGCCACGGAGGCCTCTCTTAGAGAGAAAACACAGTACATACACGCACAAAATCACTCCTCTTCGTCATGTAACAGAAAAAAAACCATAAAAATGATGAAAATATCACGTGAAAGAGCGTGGAAATTTATTTGCAAATATGATCTTTTTTTTATTAGAAAGGAATATTTTGAAAATTGTTTTGTACGGTAGATATTTAGGACCACCAGATGGTATTATTATGTTCTAAATATTGATGTCATGCGTTTCTAATAAATTTATTTCATTGTACATTTGTTGTTTATATACACAGACTTGTATTTAATCTTAATTATGACAATAATTATGAATATATTTTTTTAAAAAATAAATATTATGATTATTCAGATTTGTTATACACATTTGTTAGATGAAAAGGACATGATTCTAGCACAAATATATTTATTAAACAGGCGTTATATCCTCATTTATAACATTATTATGCACAGCACAATATTTTCTAGTACCAAGTACTTTATGTTTTCTCCCCCTTTAAGTTCGACGTAAAACCCCAAACATACATACATATATATTAAGACCTGGTCAACACGATGCAGTCAGATCGGCCAGCACACCCGCATGGCGCCATGACCTAGAAACCTCTCACTAATGATGACGCTGTGAGATCAAGTCCAGCTCATGCTGGCTTCCTCTGTGGCCGTACATGGGAAGGTCTGCCGACAACCTGCGGATGGTCGTGGGTTTCCCTCAGGCTCTGTCCGGTTTCCTCCCACAATAACGTAAATTAAATCGACAGAGTATTGAAGCATTTAACCTTCAACAGAGTGTTGAAATATAACAGGAGAACAAGTACAGAAATTAAGTATGCTACTTTTAATTTGCCCACTAAAGCAGACATTTTATACATAAATTAATTTAAAGCAATTCTGCCGGATACATTGGAAGTACAAATTTCTGGTCTAATATTATCATACAATTTACATTTTAATTAATGTGCAGTCTCCTCAAATTTAGGAAATTTAGGAAAAATTTGTCCGGAAAATATTAATACGAAAGCAATTGGAAAATAAAAATAGCTCTTAAAAATCAACAATAGAAAATAATAATATGTAACAAATTACAAATGTTATTAAAGGGCAGCCTTTCAATGATCTTCTGTGGAGAGCATTATGCACTTCATAGGCTTCATGTGTGCTAAAACATTCGGCAATTCATCGATAAAACATCATTTTGACATCAAGATAGGCAACTGTTTTGTACAGAATGTATAAGATAGATAATTCAGATCTGTGGAATTAATATTTCTATCCGAAATTACTAAAACAATTTATTTTTGGTTCGTCATACTGGTGGGAGACACAAACGCTCAGACGAGCTTCGTCGGCCATTTATTGTTAACGCGGTCCCAGAAAGAATTAACTATGAAACACTTGTACAAGCCCTTAAAACTAACATTTTTCGATCAAATGTACCCCCATCAAATGGATGAATAATTCTTTTCACTCACCATATTCTAAAAGCTGAGTAAAAACAAACAATATGAAACTCCAGAAAGACCTTTGCACATTATAGGTGTCCACCTTGCTCTCAGCCTATGTGGGGATCCGTACAGCCGCATCGCTCGGTTCTGCATAACTGTAAACCAAGCACTTCTGTAGAAATCAGTCGATACAAATTAACAGTCCCAGGGCCTAAATTATTAGGCGTCACGTGACTGACTTATTAAGGCATCGGTTCGGGTACTTCCGGTTTTCACACTGTTAACCAGCCTACTGACCTCTGTCTGGTAATTAAGCATTGACTAAGTCAAAAAATGACATTGGTAATAGATATACTCGTGCTCAGTATACACTAGAACCTCGGACGCGACACGGTATAAACATAACGACTGGAGTTCAACTCCAGCTCAACAGCGTCGTTAATTCTAATACTCGACCACTTAAAAGCCGGTACATCTTACAAGATATATTCAGAGCACTGTAAGCTGTAAACACACATGTTCACACATGTTAAAACATGTTCACGACACTGTAAGCTGTATGCAGACTTGTAAAACATGTTCACGACGCTGTAAGCTGTAAGCACACTTTTAAAACATGTTCACGACGCTGTAAGCTGTAAGCAGACTTGTAAGACATATTCACGACACTGTAAGCTGTCTCCAAATCGGCATACAAGTCTTTTTGCGGACAACGTTGTTGCTTTACAAGATTTCCGAGAAAAGTCGAGAACCCTCTGTTTGTGCCTATTAATCATTATTTGTACTGGCACCACAACATTTTGAATACTTGTAAACCAACAATGTATAGTAGGTTGAAATTTACATCACTGCTTGATTTACCTAAATTTGCTTCAGCAAAGGTGCTATCGAGCTCCTACGTTTTTACATATTTTGTGATTTACATAAATATAACACTGTTGTCGCTGCCGTGGTTTTACTTTCCATGTCGCCTTTGGAGCTACTTCCGCCAATTGAGCACCAGTCGAGCATGTAATGTATGCTGCGATCGTTCATAATACAGCCATGGCGAAAAGAATCGAGACGAAAGCTCTAAAGAGGCAAACTTTTAAGAATCACAAATGATAACTCCCCGAAATAGCCTTTATTTAGTTCGTGTTTTAATTTAATTAAAATGTAAATGTTTGTTTAATTACAATTTTTCGTCGCTTCAGCACTGTTTTGGTCATAACACCACGATGTTTCCTTGATGCACCTCTCGACACATTGCCGACATACTTATTGTGCTGCCTAACTTAGAGCAGTATGCCAAAGACACCAGACAAAACTCCCCAACTCGACACATTATACTGACACCGGGTCAGCCAATGCTTGGGATATTCCTCTAATGCTGGGAATCAAGCGAGGTTGTTCCAAGATTATGTGATTGAATTCTGCAAGGAATGAACCCCAAATCTACGGCTGTCGTGCACGACTGGAAGTTGGTAACAATAAATGGCCGGCTGTTTTCTCTCGGCCTGTCTTACACCAACTTCACTGTACTGACCATCAATATGCCAGACGTCACAACCAGTGAAATTTTATTTAATTATTTATTCCATTAGTGTTTTACACCGCACTCGAGAATATTTCACTTATGGTGGGATAAAACTTGGTGTAAGGTTTGGGATGGGAGGTGTTGTGTTTTAGGGAGGGCGGTATTAGGATTAACATGGAATGTTTACGGTGTAGGGAAGGTTGCGTGGATTTTCGATGGAGAAGTTGGGTTTATGGTTGGGTTTGTTGATTAGGGACGAGAAGTGTTAGTTTAGGACGGGAGGTATTGGTTTAGGACGGAAGTGATGGTTTAGAGTTTAGGGAGGGTGGTTAGATTTAGTATAAATAAGTAGATAAATAAAACCTGTCTATTATACAAAATTCCCAGTGACTCAAGTGTTGACATTTTCCTGAATAAGCAATCCCATATATCAGCTGTTTTCAGTTGCCTTCCTCTCCGGTCAAACGTGAGAAAGTCTGGTAGAAACCTGCGGGTGGTCGTATGGTTTAACTTTGTCTCTGCCCGTTTTCCTCAAACCACAAGGCTGGCCTCCATCGTATAAGTGAAATATTCTAGTGTACGGCGTAAAACACTAATCGAATATATAAATGAATGAATGAATGATTATGACTTAACGCCACGTCGGCAAATTTTTCGTCCATATTTTGGAGAGAAGGGGTTTAAAAACAAACAGCCAGCGAATGCATGGTTTTAGATACAATGAGAACACCAAATATAAAACAAAAACAGATGAACATGTAAACAGATCAATAAAGAATTTCCAGTGTCAGTGGATTAAATCCAACCAAGTACAAAAACGAAATATACGTATTTTAACCAATAAATGAATTCGGTCCATGACTCATCGCCGCTTCAGCAATATTGCAGCCAGATATACACATGCATGTGTATAAACCAAATATGCATTTTTTGATTTTCTTTTTTTGTTTTGTTTCGCTGGTGTGTATCACTGCGCTCAGTCCCAACCCTTGGGTTGGAACTGTAGCTTAAACGTGGACCAGGCCCGCACCCCGCTCTGATCTGGGGTCTGTCTGGTTTTCATCTACCATGATACTGACCACGGTCGTATAAGTGAAATATATGTGAAATATCCACGGTGGAAGACACAAAAAAAAAATAATAATAAAATAACTATAACATGTAACATAATAAATCGATGAGACAACGTAGGATGGCCACAAGGCTACAGCTATGATATTTGATTTATTTGATTGGTGTTTCACGCGGAACTCAAGAATATTTCAGTTATACGACGGCGGCCAGCATTATGGTGGGAGGAGGCCGGACAGAGCCAGGGGGAAACCCACGACCATCCGCAGGTTGCTGGCGTACGACCGGAGAGGAAGCCACCTGGAGCTGGACTTGTTTGAACAGCTATGCTATGTCTGTGTGTGTACATGCGCGCATTGTTCACAAGAGGATCGTTGTCAATATTTGTCATTTGACGTCAGCAGCAGGCCTGTTCCGAAGTAAATACACTGACCACGTGATGTTTCTCGTTTGCTCCCGTTGATTCAGTTTTCACTGACGAGGAACATTAGATTTTTACCGAACCGCGTGTACTTTGATCTAACGGTCGCCCCTTCTCAGCACTGATTCCTCTCTTCATATAGTGTCTTTTCTGCATCCTTCTATATCCTCCTATAGCTGTGTAATATCTATACATACACATGTGTCTATGTGATGTCTTTTCATCCGCACCTACACTGTATGCTAATAATGAGGCAAATCCATAGTAATAATGTTTACAAACAATTGATAAGGTTTTTTTCTCTCGCTATTTTCAAATATAAAATTAAATTTGATCTTTCATTGTGTTCATCTCATTGTGCATTGTACATGAACGAGTCTAATTTTAGAATGATTCACAGGCATCACACACATCGTAACTTAGACCTAACGTAATGGAGACACAGGAAACGCCTGGCTGCACGATTTACTGGCAAGAGATGGCTTGCAGTCTTATTTCAAACTAGTACAGCCCTATGGGATTAGAAAATATGCGCTCCCAACTCCCCACCCTACAGACAACAGTATACAACCTGCACGGAAATAAAGTCAGTATATTTAGAACAGTTTAGAACAAATTAAGAGCGTGAATCCCTGACCTAAGGTTAGTCTCGGCCAGGCTGACCTGACTACACGATATAAACACGCACATACAAAGTGTGCGTGTTTGTGTGTATGATTTTATTTATTTATTTATTTATTTATTTATTTATTTATTTATTTATTTATTTATTTATTTATTTATTTATTTATTTATTTGAGTACATGTTTTTACCTCCTACTCAAGAATATTTCAATGGTCAATTTCAGGTAGAAGGCAGATTTTCCTACGTACGACCGAAGATGACTTCAACTCACAGCGACGGCATCGGTCTGAGGGCGTGCCATCATGTTCTTCATGAAAGTCGAAATCACACTTTAGAGCGAGATTTGCAGGTTACCGGATAGACTCGTGTCCACCTGTCAGTCCAGTTATTCTGAATTAATTTCATGCTGAGAAGCGGGATTATCGCATTCCATGAACTATACCATCGCCTGGTCATTGTGCCGCGCTGGCTCGCTAATTACTAGCCTAATTATGGTAATATATCATGAAGATCAAATCTGAGAGAAAATCTGGATACAGTTGAAAAAATTAGAGAAAAAGGACAAAATAACTTAAATGTTTGGTATAGCTAATCTAAATGCAGTCTTCTAAACAAGGTGATACATTTAGGGGGAGTAAAGGCTGGAAGTATATTAAAGAAATTGTTAATGAGCGCGCTACATCAATTTCTTACTCTTCAGAAGATCATATTTGAACCTCGGTTGCCAAAATTACACCATTCTGGTGGCACCGACGAATAAAACATTTTTTAGAGTTTTAAATTCTTGGTAAATGCTTGATTGCTCTAACTAGAGATATTTCTCTCCCCCCCCCCCCTTCCGTACAGTCTTTGGGAAAGAAAGAATTACTAAAGCTGCCTGGAAACTCGCTAGTGGTTTCATGCTGTGATTTGGTGGGGGTTGTGCTAATATGTTGGTGGTGGTAGTTAGATACTTAACAATATTTAACTAAATAAATAAATAAAAGAATAAATAAATCAGCAACAAAAAGGTGTTTTAAGTTTTCCATTGAACACCATCATGTATTGGTGACCTTTGAGGTCACGTTTTCGAATCAGACTAAATCTCACCTACAATTCCAGATTCATTTTTCTTCAAGAGAGTTTCACCAAGTGATGCAAAGTTTACCGCAAGCTGACTTTAGATTAGTCGAAATATAGAGATCGTCAAACTGAAATTCTTATTAATTATTTTGCCTTTTTCGTTATGACTATAGTCATTTTTCGTTATGAAGCAAAATGACTATAGTCTAGGTGCATTGGGTGTTACACCTGTACATCTTTGGCCATATAAAAAATACCAATAAAAATATATATACCAGAATATACAGTCAAGAATATATCAGTGAAATTCTACATGAATCAGGCCAAAGAATATATTCACTATATGTTCTTGTAATATACCAAATAAAAATAAATAAAGAAACTAATGATATCGTAGAAGAAAACAGAAGAAAAAGATGTCAGTGTTCATGTATGGAGGTTTTCATGACTGGAATCGATAAACATGAATTAGTAAAGTTCCTTTCTCGTAGAGCAAATTAGCTACAACACTTGGGCCGATGACGAATAGGTCTATCCGTTGAAACCCACAGAGGGATGGTATCAAGATTGCCACCGTTAAACCCTCGATATTATTGCTCATTCTTTATAACAAATGTTGGCGATAAATAGTTATTTGTATTCATTATACGATGTCGGCAGTAAATACACCAATGAAGGTGTATACTGGGTCCGCAAGATCGCCATATCAGCGTTTGGTTAATTAAAATAAAATGAGATAAGTTCACATCAAAGGTGTGCAAGTAGAAAAAAAAATTTTGAACGTCTCATAATATCATCATGTATGACATATATATGCACGCATGCATATCCCATTGCTGTTACTTGTACTCAGTAATAAGGATGAGACTCCGGATTCTGCAATCGTATATCAGACTGTACTTCCTTACATTTTGGAAATTCAATTAGCAGGAGCAATCCTGATTTGAGAAGCAGGTAAGTGCAGAAGTTATGGAAAGTGTAACACAAAAGGGATGTTGTTTCATTGGTGATTTCTATTCTCTTGAAGTTAAAGCCTTATATAACAAATAAATGAATTAATCAAAGCACTGACGCAAATTTCCAAAACAACGTTCAATCCAAACCACCAAAGAACTACCAAATGAGCAGAATCATGCAGAGCGGGAGAGTCGACAGTTATGTCAGTAATGTTAGAAAAGACTCAAGGAATGTTTTAGGTTAATGACGTAAATCAGTATCCAAGTCATGTACTATGACAGCTGTCATTAATCATGATGCATCAACAATTTACAGCCTCGGGTAAACGCCATTATACAATTATGTAGCAGACTCTGCACATATTGGCCATAATTACTTGCAGGACAATTATACTCATGGTATAAAATTTGACAGACTTTAAGTAATGGTGTTTAGTTTACATAATTATTTATTTGATTGGTGTTTTACACCGTAGTCAAGGATATTTCACTTATACGACGGCGCCTAGCATTATGGTGGGAAGAAACCAGGTAGATCCTGGGGGAAACCCACGACCATCCGCAGGTTGATACATGACATACGACAGGAAGGGAAGCCACATAAACTTGACTTGAACTCACAGCGGCCGTATTTGTGAGAGGTTCATGGGTCATTGCGCCACGCTGGCACGCTAAGCAACTCGGCTGCGGACGCTCCGTGTTGTTGTTTGATGGAATAAACCCCAGACTTTGTAGTAATAACTTATGGACTGTCACAATAATGGGCTGTGACTTGGCAGCAACAAAAAATACCAGATGGAATCTTAAACGCAAAGGAGAGTCGGAATATTACGTCATTATCAATGTCAGATTTCTATCTTTTTTAAAGACACTGTGTTACAAAAATGACTAGTTATTCTGTTTGGATTTAAGGCGGGCTATCAACGCCCAACGATTACATCACGCCAAAAATTCAATAAAATTCCATGAACGATTCCATGAATTTGTGTGTTTATATGCTGGGAAGCTGATAACGCCTCAATGCAGACTTACCGATGTGCGGCTGTTTGTGCGATGTGTCTCACTTTACTGAGAGCAGCCGGGCAAGTTACTAAGTCACTGGGCAGAATATTAATCCACTTCAAATGTGACTAGCACAAAAGACATTCACAGTTTCGTTTTTTTTGCTTTACCATGTCTATCTTTTTTCCCTGTCTTAGCTTATCTGGGTTTTGTTTTGTCGTATCATGTTTTCATATTTATGATTTTGTCTCACTTAAAATGAATAGATGTAAAAGACGAAATTCATTTGTCATCAGTTACACAAATAGCATATCTTTCTTGGACTTGTCATGCCAACTGCCAAGAGAGATAATTTCAATTTTGACGTTGTTAATTACTCTTGGTTTGCAAAGTGACACAGATTCGTGCACATAGTATGTACACATTTGTAACATTTGATGTAACATTTGTTATATTTTGTGTCTTGTGAGACGATTTCACAAGTTCACTTCAAAATTAGCGAGTCTACTGTGTTCCAATACGACTCTGTCCTAATTGCTTAATTTGTATTCTTTCTTACTTATTTTTTTGTCTTTTGTTGAACGGAACCATGTTTTTGAAATTGATCTGTACCATAATGCTCACCATCGTCGTATAAGTGAAATGTCTTTGAGTACGGCGTAACACACACATCAAATAAATAAATAAAAGAATGAGTAAATAAATAATATTAATCTTGCAACTACTGACTTCTAGTAGTTCCATTAGAATAAAATCTATTATAATTGATGATAGGTATATGAACATCTGATGTGACGCTCCGAGCACAGTCATTAACGGTGTTTGTCTGCTGGTAGCCGTCAAGCAGTCTGTATATGGTGGACTGATGGGTACCATAATGCCTGGCGACACGTGAGACGTTCCAAACTGCCTCAACGTTGCCGATGGCTCTTTGACCTTCTTCAGCGCTCAGACGTGGTATGTTCACTGTTGCATCAAAATGCGAATGCAACAGTTCTGCGATTTATGTTCCTTAAGAAGCATTCTCAGACCAAGAATCTCGTGAAAAGAAAGCATATTAAACTCAGCTAGCAAACATTTCAGTACAATTTGGTGCCGCCTGTCACCACGGTGATTGCTCATCTTTAAAACTGAAAAAAAAAACACTCTGGAACATCTATTACATAGCTACACATTTCTGATTACTCAGAATGTACCTCTGATTTAACATTGGAAAAATTCGCGTTTCTTTTGGAATCAGTATAGTTAAATGAGAATATGTTTTGTCTTGAAAGACTACTTATGACAGCGCTGCTATGGATATGACCGGTTCTTGTAGGTTACCGCCTTTTGTTTTATATACAAACATACCGTTCTTGGGTTTTGTAACTAGCGGTCATTTGTGTGTGGTCATCAGTGTTCTGTCGTCCATGTGTTGTGATCTGTGTGCGGTCATCCGTGTGCTGTCATCTGTGTAATGTCATATGTGTGCTGTGATCTGTGTGCGCTCATCTGTTTGTGGTCATCCGTGTGCTGTGATCTGTGTGCTGTGATCTGCGTGCTGTCCTCTGCGAGCTGTCATTTGTGTCCTGTCATCTGTGATGTATATACTGACTGTACTGCTATAAATTGCCAACCGAAACAATGACAGTGAAATTTGATTCGATGAAGGTAGCTTGTCCAGTAGTGCTTTGAGCTGCGGGTGAGACATATCACATGGCTATATAAATTGTGTGAGAGAATGCGAAATAGAAAAAGATGGGGAAGCAGTCGACGATCTTATTATTCTCTGGACATCTCGGATTAGTAAAAATAAAAAATATTAAAAACCTTTCCACGCCCTAATGCCAGAGGGTATATTCACCGACCGCATAGAGATTGCATGATTAAGGACTTATTCATGTCTGACATGTGCCCTTCCGCGCTCAAATGTGAAGCTATCTCCATCATCTATGTATCTTTCTGGTCAGGAGATGTTTAACAGATAAATTTAAAGAGACGTGAAAAAATACCCAGGAAGTCTATAAGAAAAATCAGAATTAAAGGCAAAGAAAACACCATAGAGCGAAGTATATGTCAGATGAATGATCATTAAACATTGCTTGTAAAAATAGTCCGATTTCTGTAGTATCTTTGCAACCCAGTAAGATGCACGTGAAACATTAGATTTTACGGCAGCCTTTTCTGACCACACTGTAACCAAGGACGTCATATTAAGTTTTACGGTGGTCTTTTCTGACCACATTGGGACCTATGACGTCATATTAGGTTTTACGGTGGCCTTTTCTGACCACATTGGGACCAATGACGTCACATTAGGTTTTTGTCACTTATCACACTGCAATTGCTAGATTTCATCATTCACAGTGCACCCACATATAGATCTATGAATGCATTCTCCGGATTGACCTTGAGACGAGCTATATCAAGAGAAAATATAGGTGTGACGCCACTGGTACCTCTGGTTCACTACAGACCAATGTAGAATCTCGTGTTTTAAAACCGCTTCACCAGGTTTGAAAACTTAAAAAAAAAAATAAAGAAATCGACCTATTTTCTTGGACAGTGTCTAATGGCCTATCTTCTGATAGATCCTTCACTTCAATGTTTTCTTCGTACTTTGCGTGTCACTGAAAATCAAAAGTCGCGGTAATGGTTTGAAACAGACGGCAGAATAAGACGTATAAAGGGGCTTCGTTTTTTATGTAATTTTGCTGAATACATGGTTCCAGGTTTGTTTTAAGTTGCTTTTATTTAAGCGTTTACGTGTGGTCACGAATGTGGTCATGTTTGTGACAGGAAACAAGAAACCTTTCATGAGAAATTCTATTCCTCACAAATCTTCCTTGTGTAAAGCCGCCGCAGGCGCAGACAGTAGAAAATGCTTTAGATTATGCCACCTCATTGGGCTAGCACAACTTAATATATAGATCTGATTGGCTGATGTTTCACTACGTTGGTTTATTTATATCATCATTAATTATTTACTTTTGCAAGTGTGTTCCGATTTATGGCTGGAGGCGGACATCACACTTGACTAAGTATGTACCTGCGACGCAAAACCACAGCGTACGTGCTTTCCCACACGCATACAACTTCTCCAATTCGGTCAGTAAGCTAAACATATCCTACAATATAACGCAGAACGCAGAAATTTTCATTTACATGTGTGCGGTCAGGTTTACGCGTGAAGTGAAGCCTCGCCCTTGCCATGTGCCTGGCAAAAATCCCTCCCCCTTTCAAGCCACAGCCAAACAAACCAACGCTGGTTTCGAACACGCAACCTCATTGTCCAAGGTCCCCACCCAGTTCTCCAACGACTGAGCAAACGTGGAGCCCTCCTTAAATATAGGAGACTAAGAATCACAGCAAATGCGTATATCGTTTTTTCCATTGGAACTGGAATATATTTGGAATAAACCTTTGACTGAGATTTCCCTCCGCGACAGTACAGTAGCTCATATCCACCAATATACATGTATATTTTATGCCGGAAGAAGTAAATGAGTTTAAACGACCAAGACTCGATCAAATTAAAGACTACAGTACAGAGCAATAACAGCTGCGACAGTGTGATTTACATGTAGTTGACATATGGTAACCGGTCGCATGTCACTGTATCTCAGCCATGGTCGTATTTTAACTGTCCATGTAAATGCTTAAACTATCAGCACGTTACATGCCCTCTAGCACCATGGCTAGCTGAATCCTTGTGCATACAGGAAAATGTATCTCATGTCCATGTTTACAGCATCTGATACACAGCTGTTACATTGTAGATAAGAAAGTCATTTTATACTTAATTTGTCAAGATGTTTGCCAACCAGTTGTATATTTCATGCGTTCCTAAGATATTATGAGGTCCTGCTCGGGGAGTGATTCATACGTTTTACTTCTTATAAACTTATATTTTGCCTGAGAGATATATGGTTCATAGGACAGACTAACTGAATTCGGCTACACGGCCGAACAATAGTCTAATGCAAGATACACGGCATATTACAAACAATATTACATCAGCGGCTAAACTCATACTATGTACAATTACGATCTAATAATCCGGACATATATAGACGCATGCATGGTGTTATTTCAAGTCACTGACGGAATATTCAAATTTCTACAAAACGCAGTCATTTTTTTCAAACTTTATGATGACGACGAACTGATTAAAGTCCATTTTGTTGTTGTTTACTTCAGGCAATGAGAATGGGCCTAACCCAGAAAAATACTTATTTATTTATTTGATTGGTGTTTTACGCCGTATTCAAGAATATTTCACGTATACGACTGCGGCCAGCATTATGGTGGGAGGAAACTGATCAGGGCCTGGGGGAAACCCACGACGATACCGTGTCTGTTGATATATGACAAATGTGATGAATTATACACTATGTGAAATGACGACCACTAGCTATCCTATATCTAAATGAACGGTACATCCATACAAAGTTGTAGCCAAGCTATCTGTAGTATACGGTGTAGTAGTACATACATATATATATATATAAATAAAACGTGCGGATGGTAATGTGTTTCCCCCTGGTTCTGTCCTGTTCCCTCCCACCGTAATGCTGACCGCCGTCCTATAAGTGAAATATTCTTGAGTACGGCGTAAAACAACAATCAAATAAATGGATAAATATATAAAAATTAAGTTATAAACCTGACTGATCTCGGGGTTTGAACCTTGGTCTATGTGTTGGGGAATTTATGCTCACACGTTCATTGAAGTGCGATGATGCTTAACGATGAACCTACACGATTGACCCATAAAGCTGGCCGCCATTTTATTGTCGAATTTATAGTGAATTCGCCTTAAACACCAAACAAAAATTTTTCCTAACATAATAATATTATTCTCATCAGTCATACAACTGGATGCACCTCATATGCCAGTGTAAAAGTGTATACTACTACACCGTATACTACAGATAGCTTGGCTACAACTTTGTATGGATGTACCGTTCATTTAGATATAGGATAGCTAGTGGTCGTCATTTCACATGGTGTATAATTCATCACATTTGTCATATATCAACAGACACGGTATCGTCGTGGGTTTCCCCCAGGCCCTGATCAGTTTCCTCCCACCATAATGCTGGCCGCAGTCGTACACGTGAAATATTCTTGAATACGGCGTAAAACACCAATCAAATAAATAAATAAGTATTTTTCTGGGCTGGGCCCATTCTCATTGCCTGAAGTAAACAACAACAAAATGGACTTTAATCAGTTCTTCGTCATCATAAAGTTTGAAAAAAAAAATGACTGCGTTTTGTAGAAATTTGAATATTCCGTCAGTGACTTGAACTAAAACCATGCATGCGTCTATGTATGTCCGGATTATTAGATCGTAATTGTACATAGTATGAGGTTAGCCGATGAGTTATTAGGTGTGTGCGCACATAATGTGTCTTGCTGTGGCAGGGGGAGTTCATCTTGTCAAAACGCTGCCGCCAGCGAAGTATCATTCCGAAAACACCCCCGATCACATTATGCTGACACCGGGTCAACCTGTCCTGTTTCCTGACGCTAACCTATCAGTGCTGAGTGCCACGCGAAGCAGAAATTTACCGTTTTTAGAGTCATTGGTGGAAGTGAAAGTAAAATTGTTAGTGGTAATACTGCGTCAGTGACGACAACAAACTCTATGTGAGCCTGGGCTATACACAGGATATAAATACCATACGAAGGAACAAAGGTAGCATTGCCGCAGGTGTGGGCAATATGATAACATCGACTGATCATGGCGACAATTCCGGGATGTCACTCAGCTGTGTCCTGTTCCATGGTTGGCTGAGTACATAACAAATCGTCTGATTGGCCGATAAGATCCCTATGAAATCGTCTTGTGGATGAGTGAAAACTAACTGAACCCCTAATAATCACGCTTCCTTTTTACACGAGATATGGGCCTCTTTTCTTCTAGCCAAGCCAAAAGTCGCCCTAAAAATTAGCAGACCAGATAAAGATACATCAATGGAGCTATTAATAATGTTAATCTATTCATGTATTAAGAGACTGACAAAAAATAAACCTGGAGAATATATTATAAATAATATAGATCTGGACAAGCTATAGATGTGAGGACGGAGAATCTCCCGAAAAAAAAGGAATATTTTGCCATAGGCGAGATAAACGTTCACCTGTTAACTAGCGCGATGACGTACAATTTAATGATGTCTACATTAATTCAAGACATGTTCTTTTAATCAGGCGTTAATGTGTGACAAACTGCCTCCCGTAGTTTTAACGAGCTCCCAGTTTTCTTTCTTCATGTATTTTCTTTTTCTTTTTTTTTTATTAATATTTTGATATATTAATGTAATATATATATATGGATGTACAAGTGGGATTTTGCTGATGTCTGTCTTCAAGTTTGTGTTCGGACTGGAGTTTCGAACGTCTCGTTCTTATAACAGTTCGTTTACACTATTCTGACGCGGCTAATCTGGTGCTGAAACTCAGACAAATCGACGAGGCTTCTTATAGGCATAATCAGCTTTACTCATCATCACGGTAATTAATGAGCATCAAGTATTTATTATATAATTTTGAACTTTTCTGGAAATCCATCAATGTTCCACCTATATGTAAGTCATAAAAAGCGGTTCATATCGATGGGACAACACTGTATGACATACGAATGGATTGGTATGCTTCTCTTTGACGGGCTTTAATCAACGTCTTGGCGGAATTTAATAAGAATAAAGTATTTATGAACTTTACTGGAAACCCCATCAATATGCAACTAATATCCATGTCAATGGAACAGCGCTGTATAACATACGAATGGATTCGCACTGCCCAATTTAGTGACCAAATTAAATGAAACGTGTGGATACGGAAAGGAATTCTCTACCATCATAAAATTTACAGTATCCTACACAAAAGTAACCATTTATTATTTGTTTAATATGGCCCACAATCTAATAAATTAAACTAACCTCTACAAACTTCCACTCCATATTCGGGTACTGTGGAAGTGTGCCCCGAAATCTCTAACAGACATTGGTATACCAACCGTAAAGCAATACGGGCGTTCAATGACAGTAATCGCAAGACCAGTTTCCCAGACCATGTTAAACGCAAATCCCAAAAGAAGACAAAGTAAGGAATAATGCAAAGACAAGCAGTCAAACCAAGACACAAAGATTGTTCTAAGCGAAAGAATCCAAATCCAAATCGTGTACCATGTTGGTTTATGAGTTGTAATCCAAACATGTATCTCAATTGCGCTTTGACTTCAGCTGTTCATGTATCCAACGTGGCGACGTCATTCAAAACCACCAACTAGAGCATGAATATGCTTTATATTTATCACAAGTACTGGAAATATTATCACAAAAGTATTTGCCATTTATTTTCAAATCCTCAAACAAATAGGAACTGCTTTATGAATAAGTATGAACATGTCATGAGTACAAATATGGTCGCCATATCTTTTTTATAACTGTATCTATAAAAAAAATGTCTCTGTACACGTATCTCTGTACAGGTATGTACACGTATGTACATGTATTTAATGTTGGAATATAATTTTTAATAGTCTGTTTAGGAGTGAAAAGAATCTGTAATGTCACTTTACTCCAGCGTGTTCAATAAGGTTAAAACACCTTTGTAGAATTTGAACGTTTATTGGATGTCATTCACTATAAAATGTAAAGACAATCATTAAAAATGTATATAGAAATGGTCTTTAGGATAATGCATACTTTATCTGAAGGTGACCTCTTCCTTTGAACCCGACAGGTACAGCTTTGTGTTTAATCTGGGTGTCTGTCGTTATCCTGCCCGTCGCTGCCATGAGCATCCGCTGGTTGCTTGAAGACCGTCCCATATACAGCTGCAGAGAAAGACAAAATACACGAGAAATTATAGGGTAAATAAAAAACAACTAAAAGGGTGAAATAAGTATAAAGTTATCGTGATTGTCTGAAACATGTTAGATCATTTGTATTTAAATGCGTGTTTATCCCTACCTATTCAGGTCAACTCACTGGTGTTTGACACAGTACACGGAACATTATCCTGAGATCTGGGAGCCGATTCAACTGACCGAGTTTCCGTACCGACGTAATTAATAACTTGAACCAAAAAGGAAATATAAAGCGGTTGTAAACACAGCTGCAAAATGTACGTGTAAATATTAGCGACAAATAGTTTTATTGGATAAAAAGTCTTGTTCTAATGTTTTAGTATCATCACTACTACATGGTTTTTCGCCCACACAAAGTGACATGTTTTTTTTTTCTTGCCCAAAGCAGATTGTTTGGTCAACATAATTTGACATGGTGTTTATACTCATACAAGATGACATGGCGTTCTTGACCATACAACATGGCACGATCTTTTTCATCATACAAGATGACATGGGGTTTTTGCCCACACAATGATATGGTGTTTTGTCCATATAAAATGACAAGATGTTTTTGCCCACACAAGATAACATGATGTTTTTGTCGAGATAACATGACATGGTGCTTTTGCCCATTTTATATGATATGGTGTTTTGCCCATCCAAGATGACAGTTTTGACCATACCAAAAGACATGGTGATTTTGCCCACATAAGATGACATGGTTCTTTTGTCCATAGAAGATGATATTGCGCTTTTGTCCATTCTATGTGACATGGTGTTTTACCCATTCGAAATGACAATTTTGACCATACAGAATGACACGATGTTTTTACCCATACAAGATGACATGCTGTTGTTGTCCATACCAGATGACATGTTTTTTTTTTGCCCATACCAGATGACATGGCGTTTTTGTCCGTACAAAAGGACATGATGTTTCTGCTGATACAATATGAGAAAGCGTTTTTGCCCACACAAGACAATACGGTGTTTACTCACACAATGACATGGCGTTTTTGCCAAAACAAGTTTACAATGAGTTTTCGTCCACAGAAAATACCGTGATGTTCTTACTCATACAATATGACATGATGTTTTTGCCCACACAATGACATGATATTTTGTCCATGCACCATGACATGGTGTTTTGCCGATACAATTTGACATTGCGTTTTTGTCTTTTCCAAATAACATGGTGCTTTTGCATTTTCTAGATGGCATGGTGTTTTTGACAACACAAGATGACATTTTGACCATACAGGAATAAAACCCCGACTGAGGTTGACTGAGGGGAGGCCAGATTTCACCATTTGCCAAGCATTACTCTGTGCTGCTAGTTTTTTTTAATTTTATTGTAAGTTTATAGAAATGCTTCTCAATTCTATTGTTCAGTATAATAAAATATAATCAATCCAATTGCCTGGTCAGTGTTTTGGAGTCGTGGAGGGAAATTGTCAGTAGAAATTTACTGACCCATAGACATCGCCCCCAGGCTATATAGGTCAGAACCGAAAAGAACAAAGATGTTATTTGTGTTCAGAAGAATGTACACATGTATTCATCTAATATCTCCCTTATGGTGTGATTTATTGTCCGCAGTGAAGTGCTCGAGTCCAATCCTGATGACAGTTTATTTATTTCTTGTACACGGCGTATAGCGGAATCTATTTAAAAAGTTTAATGTATGATAATTACCGTCTATAAATAAACTGAAGGGGTGTTATCAGTTTTACATGTAAATCATACATGACTTCTTGTCACATTAAAAGCTTTTTGCCTTTAATCTTTACAAAAAATGTTTTGCCGTCTGCGAGTTTGTATACGGAATGCTCTGATCAGTTTTAACTACCTTAGAATATAAAACTTGTCATAATAACTGAAGAATGTGGTATTTCCTTCAATCAGATATCCGCGACTTGTAACTAAACTGTGTGAACTTTATTAATGCGATCGGGAAAAAAAATCAAAAGTGTATATATCGTGTAAGTAATATCAACTAGCCACTTAGCCTCTGCTCTCTTGCTCTTCCCCTTCCCCTCACCTAAAATAAGCCAGTTAGTTGTTTTGAGAGACGTCTCAGTACGCACCTGCGTAACGTGTCATAGGTGGGATAAACATGATTATTTATGCCTATGGTATAACATTACAGTTTTCGGCGACAGCCATGAATTTGACTCCTATCCAGTTTCTTAAAATGTATTTTTCTAAACTTTCCACTTGAAATTGCCCTCGAACCCATGTACTGTCTTTGATGTCACAACCAATGAAAGAAAATACACGGGCTATGTTGACCTGTGCCTAACTGCCGAGGGTCATAAAAACACCATCACGTGGATTTGTTTGCCCGTAGAGATGATATCTCGATCATGCGCACCTTAAAACAGCTATCCAGCTTATCCCCGTGTCACGCCAACGGCACACATTCGTGTACCCCACACAATGTTAGGGGAAGAGTGTCATTTATCACGACCCCGAGAAACGTAAGAAGCAAGTCCTGTAACCTGTTTTTATATCACCAAGCGAAAATAATGTAATTAAAATATATTTTAATATATTATCTACTGTGGCGCACAAATCAGAAAAGATAATCTTACCAGTGACGCCTAATAAACCATGGCTAACATTCCTGCGTTTTTGAAAACTTGAATCTGCTTAAAACTTTGTGTAGAAGCTGTGTAAGTTGCAAGTATATATTTAAGCAGCGGATTAGGTATATGCGGGCTTGTTTTATTTGGATCAGGGAAAATAGTGTATCACTAATTTTTTTTGGTATTATTTGACTGGTGTTTTACCCCGTACTCAAGAATATTTCACGAATGTCTATTTTGGTTGACGACTGGTAAACGAATGTCTGTATTGACGCCTAGACCTAACCGAGACAGTGGTACAGCCACGCGAATGTAAATTAAAGACGATTTAGGACAACCACAACCACAAACACATCCACAAAGACAACCACAACCACAAACACAACCACAAAGACAACCACAAAGACAACCAAAACTATAAATCGTAGCGTTAGTCATGCTATACCATACCTTCCACAATAAACTTCCGTTAGGTAATATAATGGACACTGAACATGCCAAGGTGGTACTCCATGATATTCAAATGCCTAAATAGTGGCAATTTACACAGCTGATAGAGCAAAGGCTTACTGTAAATCTTCAACCTTTTCAACCAGTAAGGTAACTTCTTTCAGTGGAATTCATGCATGCAATTATTATGAAAATGACACAAAAAATGATTGGTTTGAATTAGTTTTAAATCGAAAAGGGTGATAAAATAGAGTAATTAAGGAATATCAGAGGAAATTTATTAGACATCGCTGGTCGAAAGTTTCTAAAACTGTCTTTTGTCGTCACAAGTAATAAAGGATAGCATGAAAGCAATACAAAGGGAGCAACCATCGGAGTTGAAGAAAATATACATGTATGTACTTTACCGCTCCGAATTAAAGCAGATAATTGCGTGAAATTAAGATGTCATGTGTCATCTATACTGATAATAGCGTTCAGTTTTATTTCCTGTTTCAAAAGGACTTATGACACATGATTATGTGTAAGCTACTTGCCTGAGCTCTTCATTCTACAACCAGTTTCTCAGATGTCGCACATTACACAAGAGAGTCTCATCTTGTTAATTATCTTGGTTCTTGGTTCACGATTTTATCCTGCTTACTATCCAACGTTGTCTCTATCAAAGTGTCACGTCTTTGCCCCAAAGCATACGACTACCTACAGATAACAATTTATAGTTACAAAGACGATTTTAATTGCTCTTGTTTCTAGGTATAGAAAATTTGGCTTTTTAAAAAGATAACTTCGCCTAACTGCAAGTGACGGTATGTATCAGACCTTGCTGTCTCAACGATAAAATTAAAAAATCAATCAATCAATTAATCAACAAATACACACATAAATAAATGAAAAAAAATTATCTTTATCAAGGGATACACACAGTTTATTATACCACAATACCACAATGCCAGGCACAAGATTCACGCATGTGTCTCACGATACCACAGTGCCAGAATGAAAAATTACGGATGTGTCTCACGTTACCACAATGCCACGCACAAGATTCACGGATGTGTCTCACGTTACCACAATGTCAGGCACAAGATTCACGCATGTGTCTCACGTTACCACAGTGTCAGGCACAAGATTCACGGATGTGTCTCACGTTACCACAATATCAGGCACAAAATTCACGGATGTGTCTCGCGTTACCACAATATCAGGCACAAGATTCGCTTATGTGTCTCGCGTTACCACAATGTCAAGCACAAGAAGTACGGATATGTCTTACGTTACTTCAATGTCAGGCACAAGGAGAATGTATTTGTCTCAAGTTACCACAATGTCATGCACAAGAAGCACGGATGTGTCTCAGGTTACCACAATGTCAAACACAAGAAGCACGGATGTGTCAAAATATCAAACGGAAGGGGAAGGTGTCTCACCACAATGTCAGGCACAAGAAGTACGGATGTGTCTCGCGTTACCACAGTGTCAAGCACAAGAAGTACGGATGTCTCTCACGTTACCACAATGTCAGGCACAAAAAGCATGGATATGTCTCACGATACCACAATGTCCGGCACAACAAGCATGGATGTGTCTCAGGTTACCACAATATCAAGCACAAGATTCACGGATGTGTCTCACGCTACCACAATGCCAGACTGAAAAATTACGGATGTGTCTCACGTAACCACAATGTCAGGCACAAAAAGCACGTATATGTCTCACGTTATCAGAACGTCAAGCACAAGAACCACGGATGTGTCTCACGGTATCACAATTTCAAGCACAAGATTCATGGATGTTTCTCACGTTACAACAATAAAAGTCACAAGAATCATGGATGTGTCTTACGTTACCACAATATCAGGAATGAGGATCACGGATGTACCTCACATCATCACAATGTGAGGCATAAGATTCGCGGATGTGTTTCACGTAACCAAATTGTCAGACACAAGAAGCACTGGTGTGCCTCACGTTACCATAATGTGAAGTACAAGATTCGTGGATGTCGTATGTAACCATAATGTCAGCCACAAGAAGACTGGGTGTGTCACAATATCAAGTGTAAGAGGCTTGTGGCCCACGTTACCACAATGTCAGGCACAAGGAGCATGGATATGTCTTAAGAGCAAGAAGCACGGATGTGTCTCGCGTTACCAAAAGGTCAGGCATAATATTCACCGATGTGTCTCACGTTATCACAATGTCAGGCAGAAAATTCACGAATGTTTTTCACGTTATCACTTTGTCAGTCACAAGAAATAAGCATGTGTCTCACGTTAACACAATGTCAGCCACAAGATTCATGAATGGGTCTCACTTTACCACAATGTCAGTAACAAGAATCATGGGTGTGTCTTACGTTACCACAATGTCAGGCACAAGGAGCACGGAAATGTTTTACGTTATCACAATGTCAAGCACCAGGAGCATGGAGGTGTCTCACGTAACCACAATGTCAAGCGCGTGAAGCATAGATGTGTCTCACGTTATCACAATGTCAGGCACAGGAGGATGTATTTGTATCTAGTTACCACAATGTCAAGCACAAGAAGCATGAATATGTCTCCCGTTACCACAATGTCTAAGCGCAAGAAGCACGAATATGTCTCACATTACCACAATGTTAGGCATAAGGATCACGGATGAGCCTGACGTTACCACAATGTCAGGCGCAATAAGCACGGATGTGTCTCAGGTTACCACAATATCAAGCACCAAAAGCACGGATGTGTCTCAGGTTACCACAATATCAAGCACCAGAAGCACGGATGTGTCTCACGTTACCATAATGTTAGGCACAAGGATCACGGATGGGCACGGATGTGTCTCAGGTTACCACAATATCAAGCACCAGAAGCACGGATGTGTCTCAGGTTACCATAATGTTAGGCACAAGGATCACGGATGAGCCTGACGTTACCATAATATCAAGCACAAGAAGCATGGATGTGTTTCACGTTACCGTGATATTTGTTTCGCGTTTAGAATCCATATCAATAAACAAAACACTAAATCTGGTAAACAGGATATATTTTAAGCAGTTTCTCAAAATGAAAGAGGAGAAAATGCAGCAACACCAATTATATGAATACTACAGTAATAACCAATAAGTAAAAATATAAATTTGCCCCGTGGCTCTGCCAGGTTTCCTCCCACCATAATCTTGGCCGCCGTCGTATAAGTGAAATATTCTTGAGTTCGGCGTAAAACACCAGTGAAATAAATCAAAATCGTAACAAAGGCTACAACCTGTAAAACATGTACTATTATGCTTCTCTGGCGAAGAGTTCAGGATTGAACATTTTTAATTGTTCTGACTATTGTATACTTATTTGATACTCGTGGAAGAAAATCTCAAGCTTAGGCCTGGTAAGTGAAGTATTTCTAGCTGTCACCCATTTTGCTTCCTTCACACCTCCATGTGGATAAATGAAACATGTGCTTTGTTTATTTCCTGGCCACTCTAAAACACTTGAGAACTATTTCCGTTACTGTCTTGTTTTGTTTGCTGGGACATCCGCAGATGTATAGGTCGTTGTATTTTCCAAATGTGCATTTCTTGAAAGTGTATATCATAACTACTGCTTTGTTTTATCCACTCTACCTGGGTGGTTCAAAGTGCTCAGACTTACAGTCGATACCCTCTTGCAAAATGGGATTGTAAACTACGATAGCCGTAGCTTACCATCAGAAATTGCAATCGGGTCGACCCTGTTGTAAATACTTACCATCCCCCAAAAGGCAAGTATTTCTGTACAAATACTTGCCTTATATGTAAGCAGTTAGTGATGTTGGGCTCGATTTGCAAAAATATGCTACGTAATTCTTTCCAAAGGATGTTTAGAGAACTTTTCCCATGTTTTTATTTTTCAGCTGCTGAATAATTATGATGTAGAACTCTTTTAAACATGAAGGCAAGAAAGGGTTATTAACTGGTACACGTTTCATTTATACAGACAACCATTATTTAAGAGACAAAATTGGCGTAAGATAACAAGCCTAACGCCGCAATGTTACAATCGCCTTACAATTGATTTGTGTAAGCGTCATAACATATCAGTTGTAAACACAAATGTAGAGATGGCAATAGGTTGTAGCGACGAACACTTTGTGCAAACGTTACAAAACACTACCGCAGACTCGACGTATAGATGTCGACTTTAAAACACACAAACTGCTATGTGTGTAGGAAACACTGTGAACAACAAACCCTTTTCCCACCATTGTCAACAAGGGCATTTTACCGCCCTTTAATAATTTGTATAAGACTTTATTTTGTATAGGTGAAATGATTTGCTTCTGATATTTCCTAACCAAGGAATTGAGGAAAATTGTCCGCCAATGATAAGGTTTGCCCTTCTGTTAATTTCTACCACACGTCACCGTTGTGTTCGTAAATCAATGGGGAGGAGGCATATCTTTTAATCCCGTGATGTGGCGCTAGGATGAAAGATGACGTCGAGGCATTGTTATCTCAAAAGTAGATTGTGGCGCAACGTCTACAGTGTTAATATGTATCAGTTTCTGTTGTAAGGTCGTACTGTCCTTAATGTGACGTCATCAAGATGAGCTGGAAAAAGGAACATTTGACGTCAACAAAATGCTTCCGGGCATTTGACAGGCCCTCATCAGAGGTAGTTTACAAACACTAAAGTGGTACAACAGCGAATGACCTGTTTTTGTAGTTACATGGCCCCATTTGTCTATATGTAGGCGGGAAATGTGTGATCACAAACATTCGGTGATTCAGTTCGTTCCAAAGACTAAAAAAAATAGTGCTGGAACAGGTCGTGGCGTTGTTGGTAAAATATCTTTCTGCAGTCGCTAGGATACAAGAGATGTTGGTTTAACCCCAGCACTGGAGAAAGAATTTTCAAGAATCTGTTACCCCTACTGTTGATGGCAATAAGCGGATTAGAAGAGTTCATGTGACTTTACACGAAGTTCAGTGATAACGTACCATTCACCAATATGACATTCACCTTGGGTGAGTGGAAATCTCTGAGTGACAAAGGAACATTTCGACCATTTGCTGTCAAAGGTCTGCTGTCACCAGTTCTCTCCGGTATCTAAAATAAAGGTATGCTGTATTTTTTTGGTTTATCTGATTTCTATTTAACGTCTTACTTGAGAATTTTTCATTTGCACGAGGGCAGGTCAGATTTATGGGTATAGAGGTTACCGTTCGCCTGGAATAAACCACCGATCTTCGCAAGACACCTGACAAACTTCCTGACGTATAGCCATAGTCGAGACAGCAAGCGCTGGAATCCAACAAGGGAGTTCAAAGGTCAAAGGTATTCACAGCTCATTGGTGCCCGTGATAGCCCGCGCCTGTTGTAAACAAGATATTTGCTGTTCGGTAGAAAAAATCCTTTTGTGGAAAAACAAAATTTTTTGTGTCAATTTATGAAATTTTGAAGCTCTGTGTTTTACTGGTTTGACTTTTAAAGCTCAAAAATAAATTATCTTTCACAAAATATCAGCCTAGTCTGTGTACTTGTCACCGTTCAAAATAGCTACCAAAAATTAATAAATTTATCAACGAGTCATGGCACCTCTCTCCATCACTACATATTGACAGTTTATATCTACAAATATTGACTGCAAACTCAAAAAGATGAATATTTTTAAGGAACACTGTAAAGAACAAAACCTTTGCTCACCTTGACGAAGCTGGTGTCGTCAACAGATATTTAAAAAAATATATATGAAGAATCCTAATATCTGTTGGTTAAAAATCGATCAATAACTATAAATGAATTGCATTATATCGATAAGGCGCTTTTTTATGATTTATGAATGTTTGAGATTCTCTGTGGTACCAATTTCACAGTTGGGTTTATATTACAGTTAAATCAAACAATACTTAAAGTTCAAACAATTACATTTCACAAAATATTATCCCCGTTTGTGCAAGTGTAATAATATCTGAAAATAACTTTAGAATCATTTTAACACTATACCCCTCATGAGTCTGATATTTACTGAGAAAATAGACAATCTATTTTGTCACCCTGACATTCTCAAGGTGACAATCTTAGTTAAACATTCGTCTCACTTATGGCGTACTCATCCTCTCCAGCGAGTTAGAGATCAAGAGAGTGAGTGAGTGCTTCGGGCTGAACGTCTTACTTAGCAATTTTTCAGTCATATGACGACAAAGCAGTCCTCAGAGTGCATATACGTGTCATGTGCCTGCTTGTTGCAGGACGGATTTCCATCGCTCTTTTATCTAGTGCTGCTTCACTGAGACGACTTACCAAAGGCAAGTAAGTCGTCCCACCCGAGCCAATATACTGATACAGATCAACCAGTAGTTGCATTATCCTCTTAATGCTGAACGCCAAGCAAGGAAGCTGTAGCTTCCTCTTTGAATGTCATAGATTGAACCAGGATCTACAGCTCCCGAAGCGGACGCTCTACCGAATGAGCTATCGGGGCCGGTAGGTTAGAGGTCAAACATGCCTAAACTGAGCTGTATTCGTGTAGAAAACCAAAACTTTATATCTGTGCACGCAAGTTTGCAATCGGGACTTGGTGATTGCAATCTGTGAAGCGCGAAGGCTGTGAAAGGCACAACACTGAAAACTCTTCACTGCCACTCATACATATGTTTTCGAAGGTGCGTTAAAGTCTTCTGCCTTGCCATGTATACAGAAACGCTTCAACGCTCTATGGAGGAACACCTTTAATCTCTATACAAAAAAATTCCGTTCAGTTTAATGCTACTGCTGATCCAGGGCTGGCAGTTTTTACCCGTAGCTTATGGCTAGTCCTTATTTGTATTAAACACGATAAGATCTCTGGAGGCCTTTTTTATTTCAATTAATAATCCAATACAATTCGGTTCCATCCTTTCAACCTTGCATCACCTCCAGTTAATATTCATACGACGTCAGTCTTATCGCCTATCATCTCCGCTAATCCCCGAATCTTTAACATCTACCTAATTAAAAATACCGAGCATTTCACCGCCAGCCCTTACTGCCGGTTACTACTCCCTTGTTTCTGTTTATTTTTATGTATTCTTTTTTTTAACCTGTATAAAACTGAAAACTCCTCGTCTGTTGAGGTTAGTTTGTGATCGGGGAGTGTGAAACCAGGGGTCTTCCACAATGGTTCAGGTATGTAAATAACATTGCGAAACATTGTCAATATTCCACTTCTCTATCAGGATTGCATGCATGTTCTGTATCATTATTATCATTATTGGTATATATGATAAAGCATTGGCACCATTGTGGGAATTGTACATTTGGAAGGAAATCAATGTACATTCACAGTTGTTTCATTTTGCCGAATACTAAAATTTATGACAATAAAATAAGAGTATCAAAAATATATATATCAAATTAAAATGAGGGAATAAAAAGAATTACAAATCGTTCTGTTAAATTTATTTATTTCAAAAAAACGACGTATCGAAATAGTAGGAGCAAAATTTACGTGAGAATATTTTCTTTCAGGAAGATACTGGTTTCTCTGAAATATTCCATTTCTACGTAATACATTTATCTATGAATTTGATTGGTGTTTTACGCCGTACTCAAGAATATTTCACTTATACGATGGCGGTCAGAATTATGGTGGGAGGAAACCGGGCACAGCCCGGCGGAAACCCACGACCATCCGCTGGCTGCTGGAAAACTTTCCCACGTACGACCGGAGAGGAAGCCAGCAAGAGCTCCTAGCGCTCTGTTAAATAATGTCGTTATATTTTAACTATTCTAGATCATGAATTCCTTTCATTTCCGCTGTTTATTGAAGAAAAAATTCCTCACCCATGGGTCAATCTGGCTAAAAGCAAAGCTTTACACCGTTTTCCAGCGCCACCTTGTTTGGTCCCCGTAGTGCATTGTCAAAACTGGCATTGAAAGCTCGCACTGCATTCTTTTGATATGGGAAACAAGGGGGAATTATCGTTCCAATGAGGAAATTAATATGATCTGATTTGTTTTAAACCCAGTAGGATCTCCATTCCTGACATTTAAGAATGTTGCCTTTATACGTCAATACGTGAACCAGACATTGCAAACAGTATGCTATTCATGAATACGCAAGTGCGTTGAAAAAAACATACACATTTTTTTGAAATAGCATTCAAGATTATTTTGATAACAAATCAAAGTGATTTTTTGTACAGATATACTTCAGTGGCGTTTTAAATGCATGGCGTATCCAAATGATGTTAAAGTTTTTCTCACATCTCAGAGGTGGCAATACATATATTTTAATCGTTGAAAAACTTCCGAATTTGTAATATTAAAAACAGTTTATATCTTACACCACTTGGTCCAAATTTTGTAGATAGAACGCGACTGGAGTTGAGAATCGGTCTTCCTCGTAGATTCTCCAAGCGCTCAAACCACTCAAATCTTGAATTCAGCAATAACTTCGCTTTTCTATTCACATTTTTGCAGGGAGAAGGAGGGTAGTAAACGTTTGCACCAAAAGTGACAAACCCTATCCACGAAGTCTTCTTGCATTAGTTATTACTGTTCCAAAGCTACGTGTTTTTGCTAGTGTGCATATTGTAGCACACTAGCAGAAAGCAGTGACGTTACATATAATTTCCACTTCTGGCTTGTCTACTGTGAAATGCTGGGTAATAACCTTTCGAAATATAAATGGGCATATACATGTGTATGAAAACATATATACCCAGCTGGGATTTCGCAGAGGGACATACGTTTACAATAAAGACTATATTTATTTATTTATTTATTTATTTATTTATTTATTTATTTATTTGATTGGTGTTTTGCGCCGTACTCAAGAATATTTCCCTTATGCGACAGTGACCTGCGTTTTGGTGGGAGGAAACGCGGCGGATAAAGAGGATAAGAGTGTGTTTTAATTTTTCACGTCTGGTGGCGAAGAGACAAGTTCATAGTTACCTTTTGGATGCAACAAAAGAGCCGTCTGGTTACGGAAAGTAATGTAACACAAGAAAATAACGACGTATCTAAACAGTAGTAGCAACGTTTACGTGAGAATATTTCCTCTCAGGAAGACACTGGTTTCTCTAATATATTCTATTTCTACGTAATATATTTATCTATCTATTTGATTGGTATTTCACGCCGTACTCGAGGATATTTCACACATACAACTTCGGTCAGCATTCTGGCGGGAGGAAACCGAGCAGAGCCTATCCATCCGCAGGCTGCTGGAGACCACGTATGACCAGAGAGGAAGCCAGCATGAGCTGGTCTTGAACTCTCAGCGACCGCATTGGTGGGAAGCTCCTAGGTCATTGCGCCTTGCTGGTGTGCAAGCCCTTTCACCAGAGAGCCCCCCCCCCCCCCCCCCCTGCGCAATACACGCATCAATGTGGTAGGAAGATTTCGTGCTAAAAGCCCCTGCACTGTGTCATCTACTGTAAACTTTGTTAGCCACAGTAGGAACTGTGGAGGGGAGTCTAGCTGGCTCCTTTGCTTAAAGGATACATGAAAAGGTGTTATAAAACAAAGGGTATGGTTGTAAGAAATATTTGAGACAGACATGCCCAAAAATTTAGATTTTTTTTCATTCTGTTTTGAGGCATATTTTGAATTTCACATCTTAAACTCCATATTAAGAAATATAAACCAAGCGTTTCATGCATCGTTTAAAAAGTGCTGCAACTATGAAGATTTTGACCAATGAGGCCTCGTGTTCGAATCCAGTCCTCGCCGTTTGGTCTGCTTCCTTCACTTAGTAGGTTTATGGGCTAGCTGACGAAGGCCGATGCAGTAGTCCAGGTACTCCGCTATCCTCCACCTGCAAATCAGATGGCCGCCAATACAACCGATACATAACTCAGCAATTAAATGAATAATTAAACTCTGGTCCGGCTAAAATTCGAGGTACCAAACTTAACGGATTATATATGACATGCTCTCCTGAGAAACTATGGATGAATAACGTGTATACTGACATAAGAGTAGTTTTTGACATCACTGTAGTCTGGACAACATTCAGTTCGCTAGCTTTATAACTTTTTATACACTTGTATTTTAGATGGCGCATTGTCTGACCTCCTTCCTTGCAGCCGCCGTGGTCATGTGTGGTCTTGGCTGGACTCATGTCTCGGCATATGAATCCCATGACTATAACGGTAAGTCCTTATAGTACGGAGGCCTATAAACTCGAGGGGCTAGACCCGTGTTTGGTATTTTTATATCTGGACTCCTCCATTTATTCACAGTTTATGAACCAACAATGCCCCATAGGCGTTTCTTTTCAAAGAGAACAAAAAAAAAATATAAATAAATAAATAAATTAAGGATACATATATTAAAACCAAATTTGTACACCAAAAGCAGTCGTCTGATACTCGTCCATTGCATGGCGTTTATTGCCAATATTTCAAAAGCATTGATTTTTCAAAGAGAATTCAAGAATTGAACAACAATAAATATACCGTGTAAAGTCTAATTCTAAAGTATATAATGTATTCAAGGTTATTTTTGTCATAGATTCATCGTAACCAATCATCTAGATAAAAATCTTATTTCGTCCAAGTAAGGCAACATTCCTACAATATTCAAAGTATATTAATTTTAGTTTAAAAATGTATTCTATTGTTTATATTTTTCAGTTCCGGTGTATAAGGAGACTCAGTTGGATCAAGCAAGACGCCTGTTGAAGAAAGCTGAAGAACAGAAGTACAAGGCGCATGCTGCGCTTCAAGCGGCATTACAAAGCAGCGAGTCTTTACGATCAGCCGTCGAACTGAAAAAAGGCGAAGTTGAAAAGCTGCACGAGCTTATATACGCTCTTGAAAAGCAGAAGGAAAAAGCATATGCCAGAAAGGAGTATGCATATAAAGCCGCAGAAGAGGCATCAGAACTGGAAGAGTCGACCGCAAAATATGTGGAGAATTTACAGGAGCAAGCTGAGGTGGCAAGGAAGTTGGCGGCAGCTAAGGCTTATGAGGCAGACCAAGCATGGGCAGCAGCGAACACCGCCCAACAGTCCGCCGATTACCCCGATGCCCCATATATTCTGAACCTAGTGGAAGAGGCCCGGCTTGCAGAGAAAGCTGCACTGGACGCCAAACACGCAGCAGATTACGCGGACGAAGAGTTGGCCAAGGCTGAAAGTGAAAAAACGATGGCTTGGATCAGAGCCTCGTCAGCGTTTGAAGAGCGCAGCGTGGCGGAAGCGGTGTATGACGCCAAGTGCGAAGCTTTGGCCAATGCTAAAGCTGCTTTCGATAAGGCCCGTAGTGAACTTGTTGTCGCAGAAAAAAATTTAGCCCCTGTTGAAGCGAAGATCAAAGAGTTGAAGAGCGTTTTCGAAGAGAAGGCTGCTCGTGTGAAAAAACTTCAAGAGATTGTCAAGAGTATGTCCGTCCCTGTAACGTTTTTGTACTAGCCGGGGCCTCCGTGGCTCAGTCGGTTAAAGCGCTGGCGCATCGTAATGACCCAGGAACGGTCGTTGTGAGTTCAAGTCCACCTCATGCTGTCTTCCTCTCCGGCCGTACCTGGGAAGGTCTGACAGCAACCTGCGGAAGGTCTTGGGTTTCCTCCTTCCATAATGATGGCCGCTGTTATACAACTGAAATATTCTTGAGTACGGTGTAAACCAACAATTAAAAAAAAAAGAAAAAATCATGTCAAATTTAACAGAATAGATTTGGTGTGTAGGGATAACACAGTTACCATGGGATGAATCACTCTGTTAACCTCTTTCCGTGTAAAGGAAGTGGCTCCAGTCGGCGTACTTGACTGTTCCTGTTGAGAATTTGATCCTGTGATCCCTGATAATGCCATTATTGTTTAATGGCCGTAAGTGGGAAGGTCTGTCAGGAGCCTGCGGTTGGTCGTGGGGTTCCCCCGGGCTCTGCCCGGTTTCCACCCACCATAATGCTGTCCGCCGTCGTATAAGTGAAATATTCTTGAGTACGGCGTAAAACACCAATCAAATAAATATAAATGAATAATTTTGTACTAGTCATGACACCATTCTAGGAAGTAAATTCAAAAAAGTCTTTAAAGGAAATGTGTGAATTCTTCTAAAGTTTAGTTTTCTTTAGAAAAGGTTAACAGCGATTCTTGTATGCCAAGACGAACCAGTATTGTCCAAATGAAAAGCTAAAGCATACGTGGTGTCAAACATAAACTAACCATGATAAATAACATTGTATTTACAGAGTTGGAAGCCTTCACTGGAAAGTATTACACACCGCACAATTCTGGGTATCCAGATAATGGGGATGGCAAAGAGACTGGTGGCGGAAACAGAAGGCAGATAGGGAATAGAGACGAGAATGGTGACGGCAAAAGAAGGCGTAAAGGGAGTAGCGAAGAGAGTGGCGAAGGCAACAGAAGGCGTAAAGGGAGTAGCGAAGAGAGTGGTGAAGGCAATAGAAGGCGTAAAGGGAGCAGCGAAGAGAGTGGTGAAGGCAACAGAAGGCGTAAAGGGAGTAGCGAAGAGAGTGGTGAAGGCAACAGAAGGCGTAAAGGGAGTAGCGAAGAGAGTGGTGAAGGCAACAGAAGGCGTAAAGGGAGTAGCGAAGAGAGTGGTGAAGGCAACAGAAGGCGTAAAGGGAGTAGCGAAGAGAGTGGTGAAGGCAACAGAAGGCGTAAAGGGAGTAGCGAAGAGAGTGGTGAAGGCAACAGAAGGCGTAAAGGGAGTAGCGAAGAGAGTGGTGAAGGCAACAGAAGGCGTAAAGGGAGCGGCGAAGAGAATGGTGGCAGACAAGGAAAAACTGGTAACAAAAAACCTAATGGCAAAATTGTAAAAACCTACTACACGCCATACGCTTATGAACATGACAGATATCAGCCTGTCAGATATCAGCAAAAGGCGTCTCGGCAATGGGTGCCCTCCCAGAGGAAAGTTAATAACAGGGGAAGCAGAAAGAGTGAATCAAGTGAGGAAGACGATTGATGTTTCTGAAGCCAATATGCTGTCCATGCCGTCCCACAAAGTCAGCTTCATAGAATAGCACACTGTTTATACTACTGGTGTTCGGGTTCATAGCGTGGCTGTAAGTGGTATCGTAATGACACATCTCAGCATTGAATGTCATTTATCAGCACTAAATGACACAGCTCCTTATAAATCTTCGCATTTAATGACACTACTGTGTATTAAATGACGCTTCTCCACAGTTGCCACAAGAGAGGTTTTTTTTCACAAATCATTTTTTATCGTAATGCCTGAAGCACAAATATATAAATAATACAAACCATCGTTTTTTCTCCAATTGTTTATGATCAATCATTATTCCAGTCATGTTTTGCTTATTTGGAAACTTTGCCAATTTGGAACAGACGCGACCTGTGTGTATACGGGTGAAAGACGGTCAAAGGTTCGATCTCACAGCCAGCATTTGTGACACTAACCTCTTCGTGACACCTTCCATGAGTACATAGATTTTTGCCTTTGCACGTGGAGGAAGATCGATGATCGATTAATTTATACAAGTAATATACTGAAGACTTGATTGGAACTCCTAAGGTTGTTAAAGCGAAAAAACTAAATGACATCAGGGTTAAGAGAAAAGCACATAAAACATTGTATCTGAAAATAAGGTTACTTTTATTCAATGAATTACATGCCGAGAAATGTTTGAATTGTTAGGGGCCTTTGGTGGGCACTATTCATAATACACGTCGCCAATGACATCAAACAACTTGTTGTACACCTATTTGTTTAGTTGAGCTAGCGCAGTACCATGCCTCAGCAGCCTGTCATTAATGCGGCTGTAGTGAGTTCAAGTCCAGCCCATGCATGCTTCCTCAGGTTTTGACAAACCCAGCTTGTAGACCAGCCCGCTGTAAGGTAATTATGCTTTCGATTACATGTATATCTATGTCAAGGGGACAATAAAGCATATTATACATTATATACAAACTGTGTCATCTATGAGTTTGTTGTTCGTTTAGAACATTGATTTAGCCTTGTAATGATTACTATCACATAAACCAGTCACAGCTATTTAAATCATTTTTTTTGTTTCCTTGTGGCCTCCGAGTTTGCCCTACTTCTTCACAGAGTGGCAATTGTAAACACTAAAAAATAACCTTTTAAATTTAACAGGTCTGTTATCTGTGTGGTGCTAGAATGTATTGTCATTGCAGCAGATTATTTTCCCCTAGCGTCAGATTGTTCTTTTAAACACAACACATATTCCATTAATTCATCTTCAAAATTGTATAATAGACCAACAAGACACTATGTAGAATATGACAGAAATTAGCATTATGTTATAATAACAGAAAATATTTTACCACCACTCAGGTAACAGGTTATTTCTTGAGTGGATACCACAAACTTCAGACTCACATATATGGGGTTTTAATTGCGGCTTTAAGTCAGTGGGTTTATCAAGTAGCTGCTGAAAGTCGGTTGTTTACCCCGGGAGATTCCGTTTTCTCTACCCAGAAACCTAGTAATGCAAAGGAAACTTTCACGCGCACAGCCTTAATCACCCAGCATTCATTCAATTCGTCAATCAGTCAGTGAAGTCTATACACTGAGAGAAAAATCTGGGTCAACTGACTCAAAAATCTGAGTTATGCAATTGAGTTATTTCACCACAGAAAACTGTCATATGACCACATCAGCTGAGTCATGAGTGAGTGAGTGAGTGAGTGCTTGGGGTTTAACGTCGTACTCAACAACAGCTGTCATGAAAGTCATCTGGCTATATTGTTGACTCACTTGGTTAATCGGAAAACACGCAGGTGCGTCTCGCAGGTTGAATTCACCCAGTTGTATCTCAGTTTTTTGAATCAGTTGAAGGAAACTTCTATCTCAGTGCTAGAAAACAGTGTCCCAAGCTGAGATCACACTGGCACAGATTTTAACAATAGCTATCGAGAACAATGTTCACAAGAATTCAAGTCATGTCCAGTCGAGTCATACCTAGGATTTTACCATAGGTAATCTTGATATGACTTCGCTTAACGCTCAGTGTACTAGGGGTTAGGCCACGTACAACTCGACTAAGTGTGATTATCTGGTGTGCTTGACATGACGTTTTAGTGAGACAGCACTGTAAATATGCCAGCATTGTGTCAGCAATGAGATTTATCCGAAATGTTGTTGAACGCGGCGTAAAACCCCAGTCAAAAAATGAAATAAAAAATCAGGAGCAGATTGTGCCCAAAAATTTGTTTTTGTGTGCACGTCATTGTTAGTGGATAAAACACGAGCAACAAGCGCAGAAAGCATTATCCACGAATGTTCAGTTGCCATTTAAAGGTCGAGAATACATAAGAAACATAAAAAACAGTTGAAAACAACTTTTGTATGGTGGGTAATTGGGGCCACTTCATGGTAAATATTGTCTTCGTGTAATAATGTCATAAATATATATACATAAATATTATCATAACTCAAACTAAATGTATGTGCTTGGAGATAAACAGCACAGTTACACTAAAAAATTTTATTAGACATGCATCACATCCGTATTTAGAATATTATTATGCAAAGACGATTTATACCAAGGGGTGGTACCAAATACCCATTATACGAACATATTCAATTATCTTTTTCTGCTGAAAGAAAGAATCGAATAAAAAATTTCAAAAACCGTATTTACAAATAAGTTATTTAAGCTGATTTTAGCATGATGTTTATGTTTTCTTCTCCTTCAAACGATAGATTCACATTGGCCAAATTGTACACTATCTTCCATAAATGTCGAGGCATTGTTCGATTGTTGGTATATTACACATGTTAAAACACAACAAAAAACCTTCATATTTACACAGACAGGTGCAAATTTAGATCAGATAGGAAACATTCTTGCGGGATGACGCAGAAACATTAGCAAAGATATGTTAGAGGTTCCATTAAATAATGGTTACACTTCATGTACGATTGCATAAAACTAACATGGCGTGCATGTATGTGGCCTGATTATATTTGCATTTCTTATAATGCCTCATTGGGCTTCTCTGAGACTTTACACAAGCTCACTAAAACATTGAAAATTTTGTACCATTTTTAACCACAAGCACGAGAGTTCGAATACAACCTCGTTCTAGGTAGGACAAAATCAGTCATTTACAGACCACTTAGTTTACATCACCTGTTTCGTAAACCTGCGTTGAATAAATGTAGCAGCTTATCGAATTGTACCATGTATGTATGCTTGGGGTTTAACGTCGTACTTATCAATTTTTCAGTCATATGACGACGAGGAGTCATTAGGTTTGTGTGTACATATTTTGTGTCTTCTTGTGGCAGGGTTAGTCCATGTCGAAAAAGTGCTGCCACCACTAAAGCATCATGCTGAAGACACCAGACATGACTACTCAGCCAGTCACATTATATTGACACCGGGCCAGCCAGTCATGTTTCCTTGCTCTAGCCTCTCAGTGCAGAGCGCCAAGCGATTCAGCAGCAAGTACCATGTGCGAAGTATCAAATCTTTGGTATGAACCAACCTGGGTTTGGCCCCTCTAACCATTAGGCCACCGAAACGATCTCTACGAATGTGTACCCTGAGAATTGGAATTTGAACATATTTTTTCTGAATTATATTTTAATTTTAAACGGTTGTGACGCCATACTATTGTTCCAAATCTGCATCATTTGTTTTAATGTTATATTTGTTTTAAACTTCTGTTGCAGGAACATAATTCACTTTGTCATCAGAAAAAGCATAAGGGGCTCCCGATGGCGAAGTGGTTAGTGTGCGAACACGGCGCGATAAACCCAGGAGTCTCTCACCAATGCGGCCGCTGTGACTGCAAGTCCAGCTCCATCCGTACGTGAGAAGATCTGACAGCGACCTGCGGAAGGTCGTGGGTTTCCTCCTTCCATAATGATGGCCGCTGTTATACAACTGAAATATTCTTGAGTACAGTGTAAACCACCAATTTAAAAAAAAAAAAAAATCATGTCAAATTTAACAGAATAGAGTTGGTGTGTAGGGATAACACAGTTACCATTCGATGAACCACTCGCTGTTAACCTCTTTCCGTGTAAAGGAAGTGGCTCCAGTCGTACTTGACTGTTCCTTTCCGTAATATTTCGCTGTTTCTGTACAAAGTTGTTCGTATGGCAAAGACGTAATTCACATGCTCTGCGTCGCCACAATATGGCTGAAATACTGCCGATGTGGCGTTAGGTCATACTCACTGATCCAGAAGCACTGCAGGTTAACAGCGGAGAATGATGTGTGTTACGTAGCTTGGGATCTACATGCTTAGGCGAGAAACTATCAACATTACATGCAGGAGGAATAATCTCTACCGGTATCCTCTCTCACTGCTTGTGGTACCTTGGTGACAATAAGCTATCAACGACGCTGAAGCGGCCGTTTGTGCAGTTGGTACGTTCGTTGATTTGATTTGATTGGTGATTTACCGCGTAATCAAGAATATTTCATTTATACTACGGAGGCCAGCATTATGGCGGGAGGAAACCGAGCACAGCTGCTAGCAGACCTTCCCACATAGGACCGGAGAGGAAGCCAGCATGAGCATGAAACCACTGGATACGTTCGTTGAAGTCCAGTCTTCCAACAATTTGGCGTGCATATCTGTACATCACGTGGTCAAATCAGCCAATAACTTGCCAGTCAGATAGGTGATTTATTTTACGCTCCCTGATGTCCTCCCCCAAATATAATTGACAGCCATCGTATAAGTCAAAACTTCTTGAGGGTGACGTTAACCGACAATCAAAAAGAAAATAGAAATATTCAAATGCGCATACCAAGGACAGAGCTCTACATCAGGGTGTCTGTCAGTCACGTGTTAGTCACGTGTTAGCATGTCCGTTCTCGGTTATGATTCAATTTAGTAATTAACATAACGTGATGGATGACCTTTTGTTTGATTATTGTTTTAAGCCATATTCACACGATATCTCACTCACACGATGAAGCAAATTTTATGGGAATGGGAAACCAGAGCACCAGGAAGAAGATAGAATGCCCGGAGTATCCAGGGTCCGCTTATTTAAAACTGATTTAAGATTTATTTACAGATTTAACTTTAACCCATGCCTTCGACTTTACACTTAGCCAAAAAAAAATGTGTTTAACATTATATTAAATATGAACTACAACTTCTGCTCTTATAATACTTTGAAAAACTCATTGGCTGCTGGTTTTGGCTAAAAATTTAAATATAAAAATGACAATACTAGTATTAGCTAATAGACTTTCGAACAACTGGGCCCTGAGTATTACTCCACATGTGACACATATCACATCCGCAGAAGGCACGTGACCTCAAATAAACTTCATTTATAACATCACACAAAGGCGACGACACCAAGGTCCCGAGATTAGTGAAAGCGCGAGATTTGTTGAGAGTATAGACAATCTTCAAGGTTCAAATGTAACTCACGCAGTTGAAGTTTCTCTCCAGTCAATATCCTGACTGCTATGCAAGTGATATATTCTTCAGAACGATGTAAAACACCAATAAAATAAATAAATAAATGAAATATAGCTGCTAAAGCAGAGATGCCGGGGTTCAAGCCGATATTTCCATCCTATGCAACTTCACTTCCGGTTAATAGAATGGTGTCTTTATGCATTGAGAGATAAACAACTTAATTACAAAGTATACATCCTTCCTAGCCATCCATGCACATGTCGATCTTTAACGCATTGCAAATATGCAAAACATAGTCAATCGGTCTTTAAAGATTTTTAAACCATTTGAAAGTCCAGTATTTATTTATTCACTTTACAGATTCTAGAGAAAAATAGATGGCATTTTGTACTAAAACAGTTTGCCGCCAAGTAATCTACAAATATGTGAAAATTTTACTTTTCCGCATGTTGAACGGACTTTGTGACAAATCCGTAAAGTATAGAAAAGAAATAAGACCCACTGATGAGCATTTCAAACTCCGTCAGGTCACATACACATAATATCCAAAATCAAATGTGGTTGGTCACGTGACATCCGGCAAACTGCGCGTTTCCAGTTTTCAAGATATAAATGTAGTTTTTGCCCACTTAATTTGTCTGAACGTGGCGTATCTGCGTATTAAATATATAAATATCCCAATGGAATTAACCGTTCTCGGGAACAAGGCATCTAAACGTTTATTTTATCGATGGCAATATGGTGGCAAGAATATATCACGCATATTTTTCACGTGGTCTCTTTTATATCTGTATTCAGCACTGATGTGAAAATTAACGGCGAGTGGATTCGAAACTTTCAGGTATCACATAAACTGGGTCTAGTACAAAAGTCCAGCATACAAATTACACGACTTTGTTCCTCTGCTTACAGCCAAAACAAAAGAGAGAAACAATACATTGCTACACGGTTGATTCATTCCTGGAGTGAAAATAGTTTCATGCAGTCTTGCACGAAGCCCTCATGTTAAGTAGACTGAGACTTTCGAACATTTTTGAAAACTACTGTTGCTATTTGCATGAAAACTACACGTCACAATTTAAAATTAATTCCAGATTCTTTCACTGTAAATGAATACACTAAAGTATAGAGTGCTATATGTATCAATACTGTGTACCAGTGGTACACTTTATATTGTCGCAAAAGTGCACATCCATAGCATGTTGTGTACCAGCCATTCACAATTTGCGTTATTTTGAATGTTACGAATACATATATTATGCATCACTTATTCATGTCATTGTGGAGTTTTCAATTTGTGTATTGTCGTACTTAGCGAGTGCCCCTGACAGCGTTTTGTATGACAAAGGGTTTAACTCGGTTTGATCCAGGTAAAGGAGAATAAACGTGTTATCAGAATTTTGATTAAAGGAAAGAAGAAATGAACACTAACTAGTGTAGCTGTTACGTTAGAGTAGTGGTTAGCCTGATAGCGCAGCACAATGACCCGAAGCCTCTCGCCAATGCCGTCACTGTGAGTTTAAGTCCAGCCCACGTTGGCTTCCTTTCTGGTTAATCGTACGTGGGAAGGTCTGCCAACAACCTTCAGACTTATATATTTATATAGGAAGTAGTTTTGATGAATATAAAAGTGGCCTTGATGACGATCATATTCTGTCGATATGGTGTCCATGTCTAGCTGTAAGCCAATCGTGAGAAAGTTTGTCAGTAACTTGTCAAATGTCGATGATTTACTCCGGCTTCTCTGATTTGATCCATTGATCCATCTGAGCCCTTTCGTCAAAAGAATATTTAGAATTGCGTTAAAAAAGTTAAATAGATTATGGCATCACGCGGACTCTCGTCGGAAATATATATAGATACTTTGGGCTATAACAAGACTTCGGTCAACTGGCAAACAAGTTGGAGACGAATGCAGAGGCATTTTCCAAACCACCAGATTAATGCAGTGTGTGAGTGTTGTACATTATGTAAAATTTCAACATTCTCATTACCCACTGTGTGATGTGTAAATTGTTTGTGTCGCGCTCAAATCTCCCTGTTGCTCATTCATCAAAAGGGATATTTGTGATAAAAATGCTAATTATGAGTATAAAATATTCATCACTTTTCCCTTGATGTACCGCATGTTTATATTATTCTGTGTGATTTATAACAAAACTCTGTGATATTTAACTTTATCTTGGAGAGAATAATGTGCAGTACAATCGATAACAAAAACATGCCTGCGATGTTTAACTCCGAAATTGTTTTCGCCACACAGATGATCATCCTGATTTTGTTATAGACGAACAACTCACCTGTATTTCAGCGGATGTGTAGACCAATGGCTATGCAATGTATGAATACTATAGGGAATTTTTCGCGGAGGAACTTTTTTTCAAGGAGGGAAATACCGATTAAAATACAAAGAACTAATATCACTGGAATATCCATAGATAACGACAAGATCACATATGCCATGACTTTCATGGGTAGTCACATTCACTTCTAATAGCTGATTGTAAGATGACTGAGAAGAGAGAAGAAAACATCATGTAAATGTCTGGTTTTGTCTACACCAGTCGTAGGCATGAATAAGACGTTAAAATCTTTAGAATATTCTCATTCCGAGTGAGCGCACTGTGACGTGTAATCTTTTGTCACTATCGACTCTATTAGCAATTGGTAATTAGCAAGCATTTAATGATGAAGAGAAGATGCTAATTTCTTCTGTCACATAGTACGCCTCATCCTGCTTTTCATGAAAGGAAAACTGCTCCAGATTCGCTATCATCTAGCCATATTCCTTAATAGATGAGATATCTATCATAAATCGCACATGAAAATTCCTCTAGGAGAACAACTTTTTTTCAATAAAAGACACAGACAAATGCTAAATGCTTTGAATTGTTCACCCACGACCCCTAGTCACCGCCTTTAATCTTCGGATCGTATAAATTTCCCGGATACGTACATGGGAGCTCAGATCCTGGGGAACTTTTAGAAGACGGAGATTTGAACAGTTCGGTGTTTCAACCCCAGGTAAGGTTTTCTCACTTGTTATATGTTAGTACCGCGCATATAATCTTACTGGTTTATCCATCTTCATGTTTTAATTTTTTTTCTGTTTATAAACATTTCGGTTTCTCCTTATATACGTTCATAATTTTTTAACGCGAACTATTCCTCAACTGTGTAATACATGTTGCAGAAAAAAATGCTGACAAACAGTGTAATGTAAAAACCATTAAATAAAAATAGGGATGTTTTCTTTCTTTTAGTCCACGATGAAGCTGACTAAGGGATTTCTTCCTCTGCTTATCTACACTGTTATGTTTCTCCACCAATCCACTGTACTAGCAAACACAACCCCAACAACTACTACTGGCTCCTGCCCTAGTATAGGTAAGAAAATAGTTCTGTCAAATTTTAACCGGTTTTAGTTTTATTCATCTAAGAAGTTACACTGTGCTGGCACCTAAGAGGCCGAATCTATATCGTTTTCTTTTAGATGATAGCTATAGATTAAAAAAGTTTAGAATTTGCTTTTGGTTCCCAGTTAATCATAAAGAGATTCAGACGAGGCTATGCACTGCAGATAGAGCCCCCTAACTGTCTTGCTAGAAGGATTTAGGTTATCCCAGCTCAATCATATGGCAGATAGAGCCCCCCTAACTGTCTTGTTAGACGGATTTAGGTTATCCCAGCTCTATCATATGGCAGATAGAGCCTCCCTAACTGTCTTGCTAGAAGGATTTAGGTTATCCCAGCTCTATCATATGGCAGATAGAGCCCCCCTAACTGTCTTGCTAGAAGGATTTAGGTTATCCCAGCTCTATCATATGGCAGATAGAGCCTCCCTAACTGTCTTGCTAGAAGGATTTAGGTTATCCCAGCTCTATCATATGGCAGATAGAGCCTCCCTAACTGTCTTGCTAGAAGGATTTAGGTTATCCCAGCTCTATCATATGGCAGATAGAGCCCCCCTAACTGTCTTGTTAGACGGATTTAGGTTATCCCAGCTCAATCATATGGCAGATAGAGCCCCCCTAACTGTCTTGTTAGAAGGATTTAGGTTAACCCAGCTCTATCATATGGCAGATAGAGCCCCCCTAACTGTCTTGTTAGAAGGATTTAGGTTATCCCAGCTCTATCATATGGCAGATAGAGCCCCCCTAACTGTCTTGCTGGAAGGATTTAGGTTATCCCAGCTCAATCATATACAGATCTACATTAGATTGTACATTAGGCAGATAGAACCTACGCCACTCTCTTGCTAAATGATTTGTCTTGTTCCAGTTTATATACAGACCCACACGAGGTTATTTACTGCAGACAGAACCTACCTCACTGCCCTGCTAGAATGATTTGGGTTGTTCCAGCTTTATTATATACAGACCCACACGAGGTTATTTACTGCAGAAAGATCCGACCTCACTTTTTTGCGAGAAATAATTGGAGTTAAACTTCGCATCCGTAGTACAAGTATTTCATCCATACCGTGGTGACTTTTTGCTGAATGTAAATTAAATTTGGAAACTGTTCGATGATTCATATTCTGGGTTTTTTCATGATAATATTCAAAACACACCAACACAATGCTGGCGTTTTACATGGCAACCACGTAAATCTTGTAGGAATGAATTTCAAAATTTACATTCAAAGCTCTCAGGCAGTTTCCAAACATCTAACCGATTAAATCACGACTATAACTTGTGCCCCTATATCGTTACATTCATCCGATGTCTCGGTGGTATTGATAAACTGTTCATCTAATCAAAGATATTTCATATTAATAGTCATTACTTATCTTCACAGCATCTCTCACGCTTGTCATTTGTCTCCGGATGTGGCTTAATGAGACTATTTGTCAGTATCGGCCAATCACAGGAAGTTGCTGCATCTCGGACATTTTACATGTTTAACTCTATCCGCCTAGTGATCCGTGACACAATGGCGCGTTATGAAATGTACAAAGATGAGTACTGTTCTTGTATAGCACGTCGCCCTCATAGTCATTAGTAGCTGTTGTCTTGCTGGTCTCTTTTTTGGTTAGTAAACCATCGCAGTGACAGAAGTGTGAGAGCTGGCAAATCGTCACACCTAATCGGTGAAATACGGCCTCGTGTCAGTTTACCTAAGTCAGGGTTTTATTTGAAGTGTTTATCTACATGCCTAAACCTGGAATAACGTAAAGACCAATTAGGTTAACATATTGAGGTGATTATTAGACGTCACTAGTCTAGACTTACTTAATATGCTATGTTGTCATTATTATTTTTTTTTTTATTTGATTGGTGTTTTACGCCGTATTTCACTTATACGACGGCGGCCAGCATTATGGTGGGTGGAAACCGGGCACACCCCGGGGGAAACCCACGACTATCCGCAGGCTGCTGGCAGACCTTCTCACTTACGGCCGGAGAGGAAGCCAGCATGAGCTGGACTTGAACTCACAGCGACCGCATTGGTGAGAGGCTCCTGGGTCATTACGCTGCGCTAGCGCGCTAACCGACTGAGCCACGGAGGCCCCTATGTTGTCATTAGATTTAATATATAATTACATTTGCTAAAACTGAAATTAATGTTCTCCTAATGATACATTTTAGAAGCTGAATCTGTCATTCGCATAACGCTCGTGTACATGTACATCCATTCCATGTCCGCACACATTCTTTTGCGTCAGTGGAGTACCTCTTCTGGCTCAGTAAAGTAGCTTTTCTCGCGTAATGGCAACTTGGCTCCAAAACTGCACTGAACGTATGTTCTGTTACTATGTTTGATTAAGATATTATATGTTTTCACAACACGTCATGGCATGGGCAAGAATGGACGATAGACTATACACAGCCTATGCCCGAATTATGTTTAAACCAAATGTTAAATAAAATGTTAAATATTTCTTAATTTATATATACCTGGAAGTAGACACATGGGATAAGGCTAGCAACATGTTAAAATACGAGTGATCATTTTTAAGGATGTCAGGAAACATGTAGATATATATGAAATGCTGAAATTTCCTGTACAAAACATGAAATTCAAAGTTTTTATTTAGTTTCCGTGCCTCTAAATGTCCTAATCTCTGATACTGTCAGATCTAATTGTCATTTAATAATGTTTTAATAATGTTCCAACAATTCTAGGATAAAAACATAAACAAAATGTTTTAGTACATGCCTTTGTGTTAAATTTTATCATATATCTATTATAAGGAAGTAATGACTGAAAAGTTAAAAGAGATCTTTGCTCAAAGTAAACAAAATTAGCAAAGCAGGTAAATTGCTTAACTAAATGAAGAAAATACTCCCGCATTACCCTGAATTTGGCTATATCGGCCAGCTTGATATTTTTTGTTATACCAAAAATAGGCCAAAATTAGACTTTATTTCATTTATTTCCTTGTCTTTCTCAGACAGACTAAGGTACGAGGCCGCTAAGGACGTAGCCAACTTTTTCCAGACTCAAGCTGGCGCCATACAGGCATACATACAGCAAGCCGTTCAGATGAAACGGAATGCCAAGCGAGTTCTGACTCAATGCTATGCCGAGATCGAGTCGGCAAAGAGTTTAAAGGCGGCCCGTATTTCCGAGGCGGCTCGAATGGCCAAAGAGCTTCAGCGTTTAGAGGGCGAGAAGGCGGCGGCCGAAGCTGCTCATCAACAGGCGCTTCATGAGTTCAACCAGGCCAAACCTCCACACGTGGCCTCCGCCGCTGACGCGGCCCGAGCCAGACAGCAGGCGGAAGCTGCCCTCAAGCGCGCCAACGAATTGTCGCGAGAGGCTGCGGCACTGTGGGCCGAGGCCAATGCTGCTCAGCAATCCACCAAGTGGGTACCGGCTACGAACGTAAAGCCAAACTCACCGGGCAACCACCGTAAGTACGACAACATCACTCTCAAAGTGGCCCATCTTTGTTAGTCACTCTTATCAGTCGGATCGCAGGCGCTGCTTTACTCCGAGCTGTCCGATTTACTTTAAGGAACAAACCTGATGGCAGTCATATCGGTGAAAGCTTCTTTAAAACAGAACGCTAGCCTTGGGACTTAAAATACCATTTTGGCCGTTTCTACCCCGGTTTTACCATAGAGATAGGCCAAGTAATTGTCATGACACCATGAATTGTTCCTGGTATCTCGAGTAGCGTTTTTCAAATGAGGCCTCCTCGTAATATGACCGAATTATAGTTGAAAGATACAATAAGTCCGATAAACACAAAAAAGCATGCATTTTTGTAGATAACGTAAGAATTATATCCATTCAGATACAGATTCTAACGTTAATTATTAAGTGGCCACAAAGAGGCAAATAGCCATGACTTGAGATAAATGTGGATCTACACATATCCATTTATTGTGATGCAGCAATGCTATAACGTTCGTACCTCCTTAACAGTACAAAACATATTTTGTTTAATAAATTAAAAAATTGAAGACTCGTATACCTGTTTTCTCCAAAATGTCAACCGACTAAGACTTGCCGTTATTGTGATCAAGACGATACATGTGTCAAATTTAAGGGATCAAAGGGATCAAAGTACTCACGTAAAAAAGTTATAATACCTCATGTCCTCATGTTCCCAACCTTACAAAACGAATAATAACTTTGCTTTTCTGCTTACAGATGGCAATCAGCAAACAGCCATTTCGTATGGCTCTCAGGCCACCGCACAGGGTACTGGAAACGTCCGCGTCCAAGCAAAGGTTGCTCCCGACGCTTCCAAGCTCACGGAACGCGCGAAGGCGGCAGAATACGCGGCGGCCGTGGCGCAATCCGAGGCTGAACACATGAACGAATTGGCTAGGGCGGCGGAAAAGGCTGCCCGTTCCACCTGGGACGCCATCACGCCGAACGCGCATTCGTACCACGAAGCGGATGCCCGTTACAATGCGATTGCCTTAGAGTACTCTCACAAGAAAGCCAGCTATGACGCAGCCGTGTTATCCGTAAACGACGCCACGAATTTGATATTTACCAAACAAGCTGACATAAAAGACGCCAAAGCCCGTATCAAGAAGGCAGAGGCCAAGATTGACGAGTACCAGACACAGCTCAACAACATTTTGGTGGTCGCCAACTACGCCGCCGGGGTGGCACAGTACATCAAAGAAGAGACGTACGCTAGCACCACGGCACTGACGGCACAAACGGCGGCCAGCACAGTGGCCAGCACAGTGGCCAGCACAACCACCGCGCCTCAGGTGACCACCAGTGGGACAGCCCCCGGAGGAGCTGCTCCTCTAAACACCAATGACTTTCTTCAGGAAATGCTACTTATGCAAGCTAGACAAGGTAGGTCCATGACGATCATTTAGTAATGCGTAAAGTGTAAAGTTAGCAAACACTGATGGAAGTTTTGCTCGTAATTTAGAGCAGCCTAAATAATTACCTTACACAAAAAATCAGACTGATCTGTGCACTTGTTACCGTTCAAAATTGGTGATAAAATTACTTGTATATTTATAACGCGGGTCGCATTATGAATTGTTTTCACATTAAAATCATTTTAGCGTTATATATTGTACATATACGAGTGTTTAATTTTTATCTGTTGTTGGTAAAAACAGAAAATCTTATTTGATTAACGAATGGGGATTTTTGCCAAAAATCTCGGGTTGGCCATTAATGTAGCCAGAATGTCTGAAAAAGTTCACGAAGTCTTTAATTTGCTCTCCATTGTAAGCTGTCTGCTAATCATATTTAGTTTCACCTACAAATTAGTTGAATGGATTAAGCTACTGTGATCATTAAAAACGCTTGATTTTTGTTTTCAGCAAATCGTGGCCGGCAATCCGTTCCAGGCATCGGGACAGGCAGAACGAGGAACAGTAAGTGTCGATAAGGTTTACATATAAAAACACTGAATGATGTATGCCGAGACTAAAGTAGTTTTATACATAGTTTTAATCTCTTGATGCCCACTTTATATTTACCGATTTACAAAATTTGCTTTCAGTAAACAACACTGCTGTCCGGCAAGTCCTCTCCAGGTTTCTGACTGGTCAATCACGGACCAGAACCGCCAATCGTAGTCCAGGATTAAATGCAGCGATCATACAGATGATAAGGGGAATGAGGCGGACCAATAGAACACAAAGAGGTGGAGGAAGCAGTTAAATCTTGTGAGTTACCTCCCTTTGTCTTTCACTCCACCCCTGTGTTTGAGGAGGAGAGAAAGGCGAGCACAAAGGGGAGGTGAAAACGGCCTGGTTGGCTGGCTGTATTCCGTTTTTCCATAAAGCTGGTGCCACATGATGAGCAAACAATACCAGTCATCAATAAAGTATATCTTTATTGTTTTAAAATATGAATGAGAATGTTTAAATCGATAATGACTGAAAAGGTCAATGAAAAAAACCCGATACTGCGGGCTGTGCTTAGTCGCAGATGCCGATATCAGATCATTCTTTTAGACAGTCCACTTTGTCAGTCGGAAAACTCACAGGATTCTTTCATGACAGTTGATCTGGCCATATGACTCAGTTTTCTGAGTTGAATTAGCTCATTTGTGTAACTCACATTTTTGAGTCAGTTGACCCAAACTTTTCTCTCAGTGTAGGTGTTCTCTCATTTATTGTATATAGGCCCATTGTGTATAATTGTCTACATGCGGACGGAGCAGTCTGGTGTAAGTTGCATTTTTGTGAAAAGCATATCTTTGAAAGCATTATAAATTTAAATATCGTAATTACAAGAAACATATTCATCAGAAAGAATTTATTTTAATGACACCAACGTGTATAATATATGTTGTGAAGATGGTTTGGAATAGAGTTCTAGCTTACAGGATCGATGCCATTACATCAGTACACGATAACTCACAGACGCGACAACGTTACAGTAAATCAAGGTAGTAACAGCAAATCGTTGCGCCAACATTGCATTATATCGCCACTGCATTATAGCAAGACACGATAAGGCTACATCGTATCGCGACAACGTTACAGCAAGACACGACAACGTTACATCGTATCGAGACAACATTACAGCAAGACACGACAAAGTTACATCGTAGCGCGGCAACATTGCAGCAAAGACACGATGACGTTACATCGTATCGCAACAACGTTACAAAACACGACAGCGTTACATCGTATCGAGACTACTTTACAGCAAGTCACGACAACGTTACATCATATCGAGGTAACGTTAGGGCAAGACACGACAACGTTTCATTAACTATCGACGACAGTGTGTAACAGAATATATAGAAACATATGCATGTGCATGTCTTACACTTTACATATTTGCAGTGGTGTCCCGATTGTGTAATATAAAGGCTGATGCTTTGCGCGAATGTGATAAATTTTGAATACATCACAGTAATTCATATCTGCTTTTTTTACAGATAAAGACCGTAAGAAAATAAATGATATATATTTATAATACCTTATACCGTGGGCATGGGAAGAAATAATCAGTGTTATCTGGTGCTTGTGGTACTTTTAATCATCCGATAATGTAATAAAACTGCGAAACTTTGGCAAGTATTTTTCTTTCTTTTTTTATTTTTTAATGATTAAGAGCAGACATTTTCCTCATACATTTAGTGGTTAAAAGCAGACCTATATATGGGATATATGTTATATTAAGAAAAACAACAGCGAGGCATCTTTAGTCTTATAATCTATTTCTTTTAGAGAGCCGCCTATTTTCTACTGTCTGTAAAATCAGTCATACTCCCTACCAAATTGCCTTTAGTCACTGACATAACAACATAAGCTCTACACATTGCTCTGTTTGAGGTTTACATTATTGCAAGGAAAAGAAAGTTTGAACACTTTTTCCAATCCATAATGTTCAAGTCCCTAGGCTCGGTTTCGACGGCAAGAGCCCATTGCCTTGAGTGACGTCAGAATTATTCAAAGACCAGTGGCATGCTGAATATTGGGTGGAGTTCAACATGTTTTGACGGAGGACGACACCAGTTACCTAAACTGCTATCGATTTTATTGAACCCTGTTTTTGACACTGCCATGTTTTAAATTGTTTACAAGTTTTATTATAATATGACCTTAATGAATGAATTTAATTTTATCTCTTGGAGTGTATGCTCTCACGACAGTTTGTTTTTAAAGCTGGATACTAGGAAATTTTATTATAAAAAGCAGTGTAGTCTATTCACTGAGAGTGAGGTGTGGGTTGTGTTACTGCGTGGAGTTTGTTCTATCCGCATGTTGGTTCACCTATTGTAAAACAAATTACTCTCTACGCCCATTCCTCCAGCATGCCACTTGTTTTTGAATAATTATGACGTTAACCGAGGCAATGGGTTATTAGCCTCGAAAATGAACTTATGCAGTTTAACAAAATAAACTTCATTTTCCTTGCAATAATGTGAACTTCAAACTTATCAGTGTGTAGGGCTTATGTTGTTCTAAATGACTGTCTGAAGGCAATTTTGGTACCGAGTATGACTGATTTAACAGCCAGCTGAATATAGACATTTCTAAAAGAAAAGCACTAAAGTCGCGTGAAATCAGTTAAATGCATGGAAGCTGTCATCCAAAGCGTATGTACGCTATGCTGGTTTCCTGTGACGATTATATTTATTTATTTATTTATTTGATTGGTGTTTTACGCCGTACTCCGGAATATGTCATTTATACGACGGCGGCGAGCTTTATGGTGGGAGGAAATCAGACGGAGCCCGGGCGGAAACCCACGACCATCAGCAGGTTGAGCTGGATGTGATCTCACAGCGACCGCATTGTTGGAACCTGGGATGGTTATATATTGACACTTGGTGAACAGCCTATCTTTGTACTTCTTCACACTTATGTCTACACCGGATAGACCAAAACAAAGCGTGCGTGTTTTACGCGTTGTTGGTGACAATGGAAAACATTCGTAATGCCGTTTTCGGGAGCCTGTATAGTTTCTTTGGAAATCTTTCTACCTCCGTCAGCTGACGATAAGCTAGCGTGTTACATGTGGAAAAGTTTGTCAATTAATTGTCAAAGATAGGAGGCTTACTCCAGGCGTTTTGGTTTCGTCCACCTACTAAACAAACCGCCGTTATATAAGGGAAATATATTTGAATCCAATTCTCAGTGTGTTTTAGACCTGAATGATGTCCATTACATAGCGTTAAACATCAACCAACTAAATAAATAAATCAACACATAAATAAATAAACAGTTGAAACCTGTGTCGCTCCATGTGTATGCATAGTTAAGGCACTTGACCAATGAGGTCGCGTGTTCAAATCCAACTCTCGCAGTTTAGATGGTAGCCTTACGTCAGGTTCTGTCCGTCCACAAAATCTGTCAGCCGTCACATAAGTGGAATATATAAAATAACCAAATATATAGATAAATAAATAAACAAATTAGTAAATGACACCAGTAATATGGAATCAACCGACAGTTAAAAAAAACTCTTAGAAGATAGTCGATAATCAAGATCGGGACTCATGCCTGAAAACGATTTTTGATTTAAAACATACAATATCGATATAATACGTAGTTTATAATCTCACATGAGTTTTGATTTCTTTGTCTTAGCACAGTACGTGTTAAGAACACGAAGTCGGGAGACCTGGTATCGAAGCCGGGTCGGATCATTTAAGAGGTTTAATATGGTGCGTGTTGCTGCGTCACTTGGCACGAAGAACTGAGAGGTTAGAGCAAGGAAACAGAACTGGTTGGTACGGTGTCAGTTCAATTTGACTGGATGCGGTGTCTTGTCTGGTATCTTCAGCATGATACTGCAGTGGCGGCAGCTCTTTGGTGGAATCGACTGGTTCTGCCACAAGAAGACACAGTTAAAAGATCGTGACGATTCGCAGATATCGTAGGTAGTCGTAGCATCGGTGTGACTGGACCTCAACATTGCATCTGTAACCGGCCACATGAGGTGCGGAATATTTCGCTTATATCATGGCTTTCAGTAATATGACGGGAGGAAACAGGGCTGTGTGATACTAGAATGTTTTCTCCTATTACACAACATTCCTTCATATTCAACGTAATATCCTGTCCCGGCCGTATGTGGGAAGGTCTGTCAGCAACCTGCGGATGGTCGTGGCTTCCCCCGGGCTGTGCCCGGTTTCCACCCACCATAATGCTGGCCGCCGTCGTATAAGTGAAATATTCTTGAGTACGGCGTAAAACACCAATCAAATAAATAAATAAATAATATCCTGCCAGGCCAGTAGAAGCTTTATGTTGAAGTAATAGAATATTTGCGTTGTATTCAGCAAAACAACCTGCTATAATAACAGAATACATTCTAGCATCACACAGACAACAGACATGCTGTTAAAATTAACCGATTATTTTTTTGTGTACAGACGGAGTGAGAGCGATGGAATCATTTATACAACGGCAATCAGACTTATAGGTTGAGGAAAGCAGAGAGGGCCAGGTGGAACCATCTCACCTCGCCGGATACCTGACAAAACCTCCTGACGAAAAGCCGAATCTCCACCAGCTGGGTTTGAACCTATGATACTCTGCATTCAATTCGGGTTTATCCATCTGCGTCAGAACTCATCCTATCACTTGGCCAGAGAAGGTTTTTTTAAGATTTGAAAAAAAAGAGTCACTTTTGAAATAAAAATTTCGTTTTTTGCACTTTTGTGAAAACAAATTGAAATATGTGCAAGCATGAAAACAAAGGCCCCTATTGAAATACAGCTTGACTGGGTTTTTCTTGCACTTGTGAAAAAACAAATTGCCCGGTTAAGAAAGACGTGCATTTTTTTTATTTTAAAACTGGTACATTTCTATACCACAGGTAGTCAGCATAATTATTTCAAAACCGATTTTTTATGTAGCTGATTGTAGAGAAAGATATGTGTCAAGCTGTAATTGTAAAATCTGATATGTAGGTAAGATGCGCCAGTATCACAAGTTTGCATCTGTGTGGGCCTATAGCTCAGGGCACAATCACATATTCGTATACAAGTGCATATTATGCCTTATCGAGCACGAGATTATTACGAATGAAAAAAAAATAAAGGCCAGAAAGGTGTGAGCCCAGACATTGTACTATCCTGTTCAAATGTTGGCTACATTGTATGTTAGAGGCGCCGCGGGGGGTAAGGGACGTATCAACAATGCTTTGGCCATCCCACGTGCTATTTGTGGTATATCATACCGCACTGTTGTGTGATAAGCGCGAGCATTATATGTGACGTTTCCAGCCACTTGAAAACACACCCACCAGTTGTTCCACACTTCTCCCCAAACCTTGGGAAGAAACGTTACCCGTGTTTATTTGTTCTTATCAGATAAAGAACTGATGACCGCGTGCCTCTTACTTTACGCATGAATTACATTTGTGCTGTTTGTTTGTTGTCTTCATTTGTTTCCTGAATGCGAACAAAAAAGGCCATAACATTATGGCTTTAGGGTGTTCGTATGCTTGCGGTTTGAGTTTTAATGCAATGCCTACCGGCAGTTGGATTTGTATACGCTGCTTCGCCCATGAACCCATCATCAATGACTGATGACCTACGCGTAAATACATACGTACATACATAAGTAAAATCCGCCACTAAATACCTCATTCGTGTGAACTGAGTTAACGCCTTCCATTTTAACAATCGTAATACGGTTTGTCGAAGATGCTATCTCTTATCGTTTACCTCTCGTGGACACCCAATTAACACTAATTTTTTACTTTGTATTTTTTATTATTATTTTTTTTCGTCTAATATATATTAGTTTGTTTGTGGAAATTGCAGAGTAATCCTTCAGATTCCGAGAGACCGTTGATTTCGGGTTACGGACCTCAAGGTTTGTACGTATGATTCACTCTTAACTAAACTTAAACTAAACTCACATATTTAAGCAGATCAAGAAGCTATTTGTATACCTTACTATACAAACAGTGCTGTGTAATTTACAACAATGCACGTTACTGGGTTGTTTAAATTAGTAGCTGTTGATGTAAGTATTTTTGTTGAATTATGGGTAAATATAAAGACGCTTGATTTATTTATTTCACTCTTGTCTTACCCCGTGCTCAAGAATATTAACCTTATATGACGGTTGCCAGAATCGAAACAGGACAATATGTACAATGTGAAATCTGAGTGAATTCATGTATCTTAGATTTATATCTTTAAATATTAAAATAAAACATTGGCATACTTGTATCACTATTAGATTTGAAAATTAACAAAATAGACAAAGTTTTATAAACTACTTTAATGGCCTTAATCCCATTACACCTAAGTGTGCGACACCACTTTTACGAAACTTCTTCATGCATTTTCGCCTGTCATTTTTCTTAAATGGCTTTGTATGTACATGAGTCACTGACTATAAATTATCATCTGTTTGGCAAAAGTGCAATCATATATCGTTGCGAACAGTGTCTTGGATGTGATACATGTACCATAGTCAGTTGAGGAACGTATAGACACATAAGTATGTAGATTCATTCAGCTGTATTTATTTATTTATTTATTTATTTATTTGATTGGTGTTTTACGCCGTGCCCAAGAATATTTCACTTATACGAATGAATATGAGCATTATGGTGGGAGGAAACCGGGCAGAGGTCATCATTCTAATCTCTACTGAATCTTTTCAATTTCCGACTGCAGACTATTGGTATGGTCCCTAATTAATGTCCTTTGCCACGCCGGTCGCACGTGGGAACGTCTGCCTTCGGATGGTCAAGAATTTTCCCAGGGCTCTGCCCGGTTTTCTCCCATCATAATGCTGGCTTCCTCTCAGGTCGCACGTGGGAAAGTCTGTTAGCAACCTACAGATAGTCGTGGATTTAATTTGGAGCCTGTCTGTATTCCACTCAGAATGTGTAATTCTGCCCGCTGCCGTCGAAGCGAAATATTCTTGGGTACGACGTAAAGCACCAATAAAGTGACATCTAGAAAGAATTTGTGTACGGCTGGTACAAATATCACTTACTGATGTGTTAATAATGCTTAATTAAAATTGACACTAATATATCAGCAAACAGATCTTTAACCGTCAGCCACCCGAGGTAACGCCTTTCACCTAATTAAATTATCTATAATGTAAGAGGATAAAAATATTTTCTCGATAAAAATATTTCTCTAATGTTGACATTGACATTGTAATTGCCAAAGTAGATCTTATCAGGACATTATAAACCCAGTTAAGGGGTTCAGACGGAAATATTTACGAATCGTAAACTAATTAAAACACTGAACTGATTAAAATGCATGGTATCTTTGTAAAAGCGCTGTTACCGAGTTACCGAATTTCATATTTACGTCAACACAGTCAGCGTGACTACCCGATGAGAACAAAACAATCTTTGAGGTTCAACATGGCGTGCTTTTTCGATGGTATTTAACAAATAGTTTTAAATATTTTTTTACGCCAAAGAATGTTTTAAAATATTTATTTATCTGATTGATGTTTTACGACGTACTCTAGAATATTCCGTCCAAGAATAGGGGGCCTCTGGCATGAGGAAACCGGGCAGAGCCCGGGGGAAACCCTCGACCATCCACCGTCTTTAAATAAAACATACATATTTTGTGGAGTATAAAAGGCACGCACCAGCAGAAAAAAATTGAAATGGAACCCTCGTTTTGCTAAATATGGGTTGGGGGTAGTGGTACAGCTGTTCTTTTTATTTATTTATTTATTTATTTATTTATTTATTTATTTATTTATTTATTTATTTATTTATTCGATTGGTGTTTTACGGCGTAGGGGCCTACTCAAGAATATTTCACTTATCGTCTGCGATCGTGACGCCTTAGTGAACTGGGTTTTGGTACGGCGTCAAAGAACTAAAGAATGGCATAAATAAACAAAATGACATGATTTAGTTTCAGGCCATGGCGTTGCGTGCTGTTGTTGCAGTTCTGTGTGTTTGTTTGTCGGCAGTAGATGGCACTGCAGTCCAACGGCTGCCATCGACCCCCAATCATTATCATGCGACCACAGGTGAGCTCTTCAATTGGTGTACGAGGTATTTCCATAAAGAACAGGGTGCTTATTTTGAAGTCAAAACTTAAAATCGTGATATAATATACACTACCTTTTTATGGTCTAAGGGGTTGAGATTTGGTTAGGCTACATTTGTCTTAATGGGTAACCATTAAGACGTCTAACCTTAAGATTAGTCGTTATTAAGTGTTCCTAATTTTAACTCACATGGTCTAAAATAAGCTAGCGTTTAACTCACATTTCAAGTTTTGGCTTAAGTCAAGGAGATTTGGTACGGTAATTTATTCGTTGTAAGGTATGCTGCTATATCGATCTTAATTTGTTAATCGATCTTAATTTGTTAATGTTTCATCAACATGAAACAGTTTAAAACAAGGTAGATCCACACAGAAGAGTTGCTGTATTCAGTATTATTACTTCTGATGGTTGCATTACAAAATGGTGAAATACTGCGTACAAAATGAATTAATTCTTTGGATTAACACCATTTGGATTATACGAGAAGAAGCATATATGTCAAAAGATCTGTTGTGTTGAATGTCACATACATATCATTTTGAAAAGGAAATTACAGGATCAATATCGATAGCTTAAACCTAGAAGTTGATATCCATAAGTACTGTTCCTGATATTATGCGACAAAAAAGCCCATCCTATCAAATAATAAGAAAGATTATTTAAAGCGCAAAAAGTGTAACCGGATAGTTTTGTAGAACCATCCAGTAACTGGGCCACACAATAAACCTTTCTGAATTGTGTACATGTATTTCCTCTTCTTGCCGTATCGTGTCCGCTCTAAAAATAAATGACTTTCTTTTTTGTTTTTTTTCTTTTTGTCTAGTTGCTCAAAGGAAATACGCTCAGCGTGTTGTACAAGACATTCTGGGGAAAAAAATCGACGAAGCTCTGCGGATCGCCAACGAGGCCGACGCCAAGTTGCAAGCTGCTCGCCAAGCTGTCGCTGCTGCCAAACACTCTGCGCATGCGTCTCACCAGGACGTGGAATCAAAGTACTCTGTGGTCGCCCATTTACGAAAAGAAGTACAACGTCTAACCAAAGAGAAGGAAGCAGCTGAGTACGCAAAACACGCCTCCAAGAAAGCAGCCGATTATGCCGAGCACCAAGAGAAAGCAGCTGCAGAAGAACTTGAGAAAGCCAAACAACAAGTTGACACTATGCGTATTCTGGTTGCATCACGTGAGGAGGAAGCCAGGCGCGCGAGACTGGCTGCAAATACCGCTCGACAAGAATCGACTGACTGTACGTATGGAACTCGGGGCGAAGGGCCCTTGGTTCGATTCCTAGTCGGGATTAGAACAAAATTTTTAAACTTTGTATTGCGCTTGACAAAGTTGGTACTTTCTCAGTTAGACTTTATTATATAAAGTTTCACCAAATGACGCAGGTGGTTTAAGTCACAAAACAGGAAGGATTTGTTTCAGTGGGCAGTATGGTAAGGTATTAGTCGTGGAAAAATGTAGACTCATGATTGCGCTAACGTGGTAAATGAGAATGTTGCGTTTATTGACACAAAATGGAGATTATTTAAATAACGAAACTGTGGTACAAGTACAGTAATATATGTAAATCGAGAAAAAATGTAAACTCAGTATTCAGCTAAACTGATTAACAATAATGCTGCACTTTTGGGCATAAATGGAGTTTGTTTCGCCTGAACAGCACAAACAGTTTAAAACGTAGAGCACATGTAAAGCAAAAATATTTTCACAAATGTTTTTTTTTCCTCTTCAGTCATCCCAGCTGGCTTACCACAGACAGAGATCGTTATTGTGAATTCAAACGCTCACAGGCTCGAACAGGAGGCGGCCTACGCCGAGAACCTGGCACGGCAGGCCAAACAGGAAGCTCATCACTACGAGCAGATGATGGCCAAGGCTCATAGCCACTCCACAAAGGTATGGATTGACAGCTCCAAAGTGTTCGAGGAGCACCGTGTTAAGGTGGCAGTGTACGAGTCAAAGTGCGAGGCTCTCGCCAACACTAAGGCCGCTTACGCCAAAGCTAACATGGAACTGCTGGCCGCCAAGGCTCACTGGACCCCTAAAAACGACGCCCTGCACAAGGCTGAGGCGTATCTGGAGTCCGCCCTGGAGAAAGCTGGGGAGTACTGGGCCGTGTACAAAGCCTTGGTTCAGTTGACCGAGTGCCCGACACGCATACCGGGTAAGAGGTGTAAAATTTATGTACGAGGAAAGCAAGCTTTGGAGCAAGATTTGCATATCATCCAATAACATCTACTATTTTAAAGAAATTCAGTCTGTCAGCAACCTTCGGATGATCGTGGGTTTCCCTCGGGTTCTGCCCGCTTTCCTCCCACAATATAAGTGAAATATTCCTGAGCACGGCGTAAAACACCGATCAAATGAATAGATAAATAAATAAGGAAAGAAAGATAATTCATCTTAAGAAGCGGAATTTCGCATAAGTTAAACTAAATTCCTGATAAGAGGATTTGGAATTATCAGATTTATATCATTGAACGTATGTACTCGTCAACTTGGTCTACGTTTAATGGATTATATTCTACTTAAGAAATAGCCAACAATAAGAACTGTACAATTTTCTTATTTCTCCTTTTGCACGTATGTACTGATGACCATTCTTTGCTTCAGCTGTCATTAGATTGCCAGCACCCGCACCCGCACCCCGACCGATACCGGCACCGCCACAAAGGGGTGGCGGGTCTTCTTCTGAGGAGAATAACGGTCGCCGACAGGTAGCCAGAGGTGCTACAAACGGCGGCGGATCATCGTCATCGGAGGAAACTAACAGAGCAGGCGTAGGACGCCATGCGGCGAGAGCGGCAAACGGCGGCGGATCATCGTCATCGGAGGAAAATAACGGGGCGGCTGTAGTGCGTCAGGCGGCCAGGGGAGCAACTCGTAGGGGATCGTCCGAGGAGCGCAGTGCCAGACCAATACAGACAGTCCAGAGGCCTCCTATCATCCGGCCTCAGCATCAAGACCGCCGTTACCCCTATCAGCAGCCCGCCTGGTCCGCCGGGCGGAAGTGGTCCGCCCAGCGAGCTTACCCTAAATATCCCCAGGTGGGCATGACTAGCGGCAGGCAGCAGTCAAACCGAGTGGAAAGAGTTAACCGAGATTCCAGCGAGGGAGACTGAGTGGCAGTGTGTAAACAGGAATGTTAACAAGTAATAACAAGATTCACGCCTGAAGGTGTATTGGAGTGGATAGACATATAATAAATCTTTGGGTCGTTGATCAAAGAACATTGTTCAGCTTGATGTGGTTTGTCCAGTCTGGCAAAATACTCCAGTATACCATACAACATAGCATCAAACTGTTGTATAGTTTATTACAAGAAGATGAATCTTCAGTCTTCAATTTGACATGCAGAATGCTGCATAGAAATGTCCAGAAAATGTTACGCATGGAAGACGGATGCGGCCACTCGCATTCTGGAGCCGCATCTTTCAATATACACAGATTGGGACCTCGAGAGTCGAGATTAACAAAAAGCTAAAAAAAGGTTTTGCCTAATCTCGTTCCGCGGGTTTTATGACGCGCGAGTCGAGAACTCGAGAATGTGAGATTAGTGAAACCACGAGATATGACTGTTAATCTCGCTCAGATTGTTGAAAACCCAGCGAGAATAGCTTAAAAAACCGCGCGGTTTTCGCTAATCTCTCATTCTCGAGTTTTCGACTCGCGCGTATCGCCACAAAACCCGCGGGTCGAGAACACGAGAGACTAGATTAGCAAAAACCACGTGATTTTTTGTAATTATTCTTGCTCGATATTTAACGAACTGCTCGAGATTAGCAATAATATCGCATGGTTTCACCAGTCTCGCATTCTCGATTCGCGCGCCCTGTCATAAAACTCGTGGGACTAGATTAAGCAAAACCGAGCGAATTTTTGCACGCGGTTTTTGTTGATCTCTACTCTTGAATTCCTGACTATGACTTCCTTGCTTCAAACCCGAACAAAAAAACGCACAGGAACTTATAACTTTAAACTTGTTTTCAGCATGACTATAGCGAGACAGTTTAATAATGTTTACGACAAGATTCTAATTTATTTAGCTCATCCGTGCCATCTTGAGCCTTAGCCTTAAAATTGTGATCACTTAAGAAGTGCACTTCCGGTGAAGCAAAGTTCGATGCCCGAATTCCTATCACCTCTGTATTATTGTGTAGCCGAGGTTCTTTACTACTTAATCTTCATCGTTCGATTTTCATCCCTTCAGAAGGACACTTTCAGATCTTTTACATCACGTACTAATCTAATCTATCGGAATTTCTATCACTTTTGAAGTACACCATTCTTTAGTGCAAATCTCATCATTTCAAAATAACACTTCTGATGATGTCAATCGCTTAGTAATCTTCATATCTCAATTTCCATCATTTCACAACAACAATTTTGGTGAGGCTTTCTATTAACTACTTTCGATCTCTCAATTTCCATCACTTCAGAAGTACACTTTTCCTGAGGCTCTTTACTGACTAACCATGACTTTCTAATTTTCCATCACTCAGAAGAACACGTTTGTCGAGGCTTTTAATGACTAACGTTGATCTTCTAATTTCCATCACTTTAGAAGCATACTTTTGCCTAGTTTGTTTATTGACTAATCTTGTCTCTTAATTTCCATTATTTTAGAAGCACATTTTTTGCTTGGACTTTATACTAACTGATGTTGGTCTCCTAATTTTTTTTAGTTGAGAAGTAAACTTTTGTGAGGCTTTTGACGCACTAATCTCCATTTCCATCACCTCACAAGTACACTTTTGTGGAGCTTTTTAATGATTAACTATGGTTTTCTAATTTTCATCGCTTCAGAAGCACACTTTTGTTGAGTCTTTTAATGACTAACTTTAATCTTCTAATTTCCCATCAATGTGGTCGCTGTTCAAGTCTAGCTCATGCTGGCTCCCTCTCCGGCCGTACGTGGGAAGGTCTGCTAGCAACCTGCGGGTGGTCGTGAGTTTCCTCCCACCATAATGCTGGCCACCGTCGTATAAGTGAATTACTCTTGAGTACGGTGTAAACCGCCAATCAAATAAATAAATAAATAAATAAATAAATCTAATTTCCAATACTTGAGAAGCATATTTTTGCTCAGGCTTTTGGTGACTAACTTTGATCTTTTAATTTCCACAACTTCAGAGGCAGACATTTTCTGAAGCTTTTCATGGCTAACTTTTATCTTCTAATTTCCATCACTTCAGAGGCACACATTTTCTTAGGCTTTTAATGACTAACTTTGATCTTCAAATTTCCAACACCTCAGAGGCACACATTTTCTGAGGCTTTTAATGACTAAATGAAGTCAAAATTTAAGACACGATCTTAAACCATTTTTGTGAAGTTTTGCCCATTTCATCAATGTTACCTTTGAACAAATGTATCTAGATTTCAATTTCGAGTATTGAAAAGTAAGAATCTTAACTTCAGAGGCACACATTGGCTAAGGCTTTTAATGACTAACTTTGATCTTCTAATTTCCACAACTTTAGAAGCACACGTTTGCTGAGCCTTTTAATGACTAACTTTGATCTTCTAATTCGCATCACTTGAGAAGCACACATTTGCTGAGGCGGTCAAATGATTAACCTCGATCTTCTAATTACCACCACTTTAAGAGCATACTTTTGCTGAGACTTTTTACTGACCAACATTGATCTTCTAATTTCCATTACTTCAGAGGCACACATTTTCTGAGGCTTTTCATGGCTAACTTTGATCTTCTAATTTCCATCACTTCAGAGGCACACATTTCCTGAGGCTTTTAATGACTTACTTTGATCTTCCAATTTCCACAACTTCAGAAGCACACGTTTTCTGAGGCTTCTGAATGACTAACTTTGATCTTCCAATTTCCACAACTTCAGAAGCACACGTTTGCTGAGGCTTTTAGAGACTCACTTTGATCTTCTAATTTCCACTGTTCAGAAGTACACGTTTTCTGAGGCTTTTAATGACTAACTTTGATCTTTTGAATTCCATCACTCCAGAGGCACACATATGCTAAGGCTTTTAATGACTAACTTTGATCTTCTAATTTCCATCACTTGTGAAGCACACTTTTGCTGAGACTTTTTACTTACCAACATTGATGTGCTAATTTCCATCACTTGTGAAGCACACTTTTGCTGAGACTTTTTACTTACCAACATTGATGTTCTAATTTCCATCACTCCAGAGGCACACATATGCTGAGGCTTTTAATGACTAACTTTGATCTTCTAATTTCCATCACTTGTGAAGCACACTTTTGCTGAGACTTTTTACTTACCAACATTGATCTTCTAATTTCCATCACTTGTGAAGCACACTTTTGCTGAGACTTTTTACTTACCAACATTGATGTTCTAATTTCCATCACTTCAGAGGTACACATTTGCTGAGGCTTTTAATGACTAACTTTGATCTTCTAATTTCCATCACTTCAGAGGCACACATTTGCTGAGGCTTCTTAATGACTAACTTTGATCTTCTAATTTCCATCACTTCAGAGGCACACATTTGCTGAGGCTTTTAATGACTAACTGAAGTCAAAATTTAAGACACGATCTAAAAGCTTATTTTGTGAGCTTATTTTTGCTCACCTCATCAGTGCTATCTTTGGGCAAATGTGTCCAGATTTTTACTCCTAACATCAAAAAGTAAGCATCTTAAGGAGTTTTAAAACTAGGATTGAAGTTAAAAACGGCCCTGTGGAATCGGCCCTGGAACTGGGGACTGCTTAACCTCGCCGCAGAATTCAAGTCATACGTCGGTCCACACGTCTGACACCACAACTATCATTTCTTGAAGCTTGTATTGTTAATATTCTGGAATGTATGGCTGTATTTCCCCTCATGGGTAAACCTGCTCTAATTGTTTTTTTTTAAATAGGTTACCTTTCTTTAACATATATACAATTTCTAGATTTTCAAATGTTTATGTTTATATATACCCTAACGAGTGGAAATCTGTTCATACCTATGCCCAGAAAAAAAAAACTTTTATTGTTTACACAGATATTGTTCCTTTTATTTATTCTTTAATGAGATTTTGTACTAAATACAAATTGGGTGTATTAAAGCAAAACGCTAGTCCTCAGTGCATTTGAGATGATAAACTTTCATGTCTATAAGAATGCAGGACATTTTTAGCGTAAGTCAACAACACGGATATCCGTGTTGTTCACCATAATTTTTTTCAAAACAACTTTTGTTTCCTTCTAAAAACATTTTAAAAACATTGCTTTTTTATGCACTTTGATAAGTTAATTGAAAATAGTTTTTAGAGTCTCATTTAACGAACCAACAGAGTGTAAAATCACCTTGTGGTTACAGTGTCATGACACCATCGTTCACATCAAGGTCATAAAGCCGAATGTACATTATTTTTATTGACATTTAAATTTAAAACATGCTACGTTGTTAAAAAAATTAAGAGTTTTTGGAAGCATTAATTATAACTGTTAATCTTGGCAGAAGAAATTCTACTGAAAACTAGCTTCTTTGTTGTATTAAACATGATGTAACGCCTGCTTTTAGTGAACATTTCCTTGGAAAGGAACGGCTAAAATAATTCTTATTTCTGCACGTTCATACAGACAGTTGTATACCAGCCGTCAACCATAATGAACGTTTATAGTGGTAAAATAAATGAATGACTATGGATAAACGCCACCTGTCGTGCGAAGATCACCGATGCCATACAAGATGTGTACCTTCATACTAAGCAGTCGTTATCTCGCGAAACTATTATAAATCTTAAATAAATCTATATATAGCATTTCGTTTCTGACAGTGCCGATATCGTCACACAATGCTGATATCCTTACACAGTGCATTGTTACTTCACACTATCTATGAAGTCAAGCGGAAAATTGCTTCATATGAAACGCATTGTAAAAACATTATGTCTACAGCACAAATTTTCAAGGTTAAGTCATCCTGGCTTAGATATGAGATATGATGTAATCAAAGATACACATCAAATGTATTTAGAAAGCCGTAGCCGCCCACGGTTCATTATACTTCACTAAATAGCTTGTGTCACAAGGCAGTATATAGGCTACACACAATACAAATGATAACACCAGCACGCTGATATCATCAGCATGCCAGTAACATCCATCACTTAACGATACAATCGTGTTATATCAGATGGTAGAACGATATGACAGCAGCCCACACAGCGC